>NC_135325.1:101016556-101324681 GCF_048772815.1 Callospermophilus lateralis
CTGTCATCCCTGAATCCTTTACGCCCCTCAACTCCTCTCAGCAATAACAATGAAACTGTTGATGAGTCCAGCCTAGAAACATATTTTCAAACAATATGTAAAGAAAACTTGTATCATTACTGAAAACTACAACAAAGCTATTATCTTCTCCTGCACCATAAGTATTATTTTTAAAAAATAATTTTTAGTTGTTGATGGACCTTAATTTTATTTATTTATATGCAGTGCTGATAATTGAACCCAGTGCCTCACACATGCTAGGCAAGGGCTCTACCACTGAGCCACAACCCCATGAGTATTATTTTTCATTGAAGCATGGACCATAGCAAAGTTAACTATTTCAAAAGCAAAGAAAAATGAAACCTACAAACAACCCTCCAAAAGGAATTAAACACACACATCAAGAGTACTAGCTCAAGCAATCAAAAAACAACATATCTTATTTGGGAATGATGAACCAAAACAAAACTATCTTGTTACTCCTATAAAATCATAAGCTTCTTGAGTGTAAGGTTTGGATCACTCACTTATTTGTTTACTTTTGATCTCCTAAAAATACCTATGATAGTGCTGGCTATACATGTTATCAATTTCTGTTTTTCGAATTGTCTTCCTGAAATTTAACACAGCTTGGGTCCTTTGTACTGAGTCTTATTTGAAAAGAAGCCATAATACAAATATCCAGTTGTTTTTAATGCTTATATATTAAATCTAACACCATTCAATGTGAATAAGAAGTTGGGAGTGCTAGTATTATGATATTTATTGTAAATCAGTCAGATAGTTAGTTGAAGCCCATGTTGGTTAAAGTTATCAAATCAGGACTCAAAGTGATATGACATTTCCCCAACTAGAAATGGTTCAAGTTCTCCAGCTAGGAAAAAAAGCTATGTTCTCCTATTTTGACATAAACATTCACCCTCATATTAAGCAGAAAAAAAGCCCTTTTACTGTAAACAAAAGAAATTTCTGTATGCCCTTTGTAAAATGTTATATAAAAATGTTGGGCTTGGACACAAGAGAACTTAATCAAAATCCCATGTTGCTTCAGGGTAGCTATATGTGAAATGTAATTTCCATTGTATTGAAAGTTCCATTCAGTAAATATTTATCTATTTTCAAAATTGCCAACATATTTGAAAAGTTTAATTGGTTTATACTGAAGGCACTGGAGAAAAGAAAAATTTGTTTTGACAATACATTTACATGTATTTATTCAGTTCACGTTAGATTATTTCTTTCAAGTGATCATGAAATTTAATGTGAAGTGAAACCATCTTACATATGGTCTTAATGACTAATTTAGAAGAAAATTAATCAATAATCAATCAATCATTTTGATCACTGTACCTTTTTTCTCTGATTTGTCAGAAACTTTTCCTCCAATTGGAGAGTAAGTAGTATCCATGGATTCCGTCCCTCTGTTCCCTTTGCTAATTCCATTTTCATAGAGCTGTCCTTCAACTGGTTGCAATTGCCAAGTCAGGCCAAACAAATGTACTGCTGCAAGAAAACAAGTCATATATTAACTTATTCCAACTCACTGACAAGGCCTCCAAAACCAGCTATCCTTTTGTACCTAGAAACACCATAACTAGTTATCTTTTAGTTAGGTTGAGCAACTAGGAGTATACACCTACACCATACTTTTACATTACTACACTACTTTTCCAAGTAGCTGTTGTTAAAGCTCTGAAGCTAAAGATATCCCAGAAATAGGGTTAGAGATGGGAGGATTAGCAGTAACAGTGGGATTTAACTCAGCTCTTCAGTGCTGTGACCCACCTGTTCCCTCTCCACTTACCTAACTTTCGTTTGTACAAGGAAACTACTGCAGAGTAATGTTAATAGACTATTAAGAGAACATGGGAAATCTTCCCAGTGGTTCTGATTCAATTCAATTCAGAAAATATCTCCTGAATGCCTCATGTGCATAAGACCCTATGATATCTGCTACAGGTGTTTAAGTCTAGATGACGAATGGCATGGGATTTGGTAGTATTGTAAGTATAAAATAACCATAATAGTATATGGAAGAATTGACACAAGAAGTTCAGATTTTTTTAAGAAGATTAAAAAGTATATGTAATTGGTCATTATGCAGGGAAATGGCACACTTAATCTTGACAGAAATATAAAAGTACAGTAAGCTTTATGGAGGGAAATGTGGCCCATTCCCCCCCCCCAAAAAAAAACAAAACCTTTAAAATCTGGTTGATCCTTTGAGCCAATAATTCAATGTATATGAATTAACTACGAATGTGGCAGACTATGACTATCCATCATAACATTTGAAAATAATACTAAAAAGTTCTGATAAATCTAAATATTCACTAAGCGAAGTTTCATCAAATAACTGGCTAAATATAGTAAATAATAAAAGACTGTGGCTACTGAAATAATGTTGCAGAATATCAAGCAATGAAATGGGAAATATTCATGATGTATCAAATGAAAAAAATATCAGGTTCCTAAACAGTATGAATAGTATGATCTGAAATGTGTGTGTGGTGTGTGTGTGTGTTCATTTCTGGAGCAAGAATATGCTGAAGGATATAGTACAGGGAGCTTACAAAGGATTTTTATTTTCCTCCTTATGGTTTCTATATTTTCTGTATATTTTACAGTGAATATGTGATATTTGCCACCTAGAGAACAAGAAGATTTTATTTGAAGAGAAACAGTTTAAAGGAATGATGTCTTAAATTTGGCTGGACTGATCAAGAATGATTTTATGAATGAATAATTTTAGAGATGAACTTTGAAAAATGTGTAGGACTTTGATGGGTGACAATTGAGAGGGAAGAAGAGGCTGGTTGAATAATTATGAATTTGTCAAGTATAGGATGTACTTGAGGCAAAAGAAATGTTCAGATGTGAGTTGTCCCCCAAAAGTTTAAGTATGAGACAATGCAAGAAAGTTTAAAGGTTAAATGAATGGGTTATAAAAGTTTTAACCTAATCAGTGCATGAATTCATTGATAGGAATTAATTGGATGGTAACTGTAGACAGGTAGGATGTGGCTGGAGGAGGTGGGTCCCTGGGGTGGGTCTTTAGTGTATATGTGTATATGTGTGTGTGTATGTATGTATGTATGTATTGTGTGTATGTGTGTGTGTGTATTCCTTGTTGAGCAGAGCTTTCTTTCTCTCTGCTTCTTGGTGCAATGTACTGAGACACTTTACTCTACCACACTCCTTTACCATGATGTTCTGCCATACCTTGGACCCAGAGCAATGGAGCTGGCCATCTATGGACTGAGATCTCTGAAACTGTGAGTTCACAAATAAAATTTTCCTACTGTAATTGTTATTGTTAGGTCTTTTGGTCATAGCAGTGAAAAAGCTGACTGAAACAATTAAGTTTCTGGGATCCATTAGAGCTTAGTTTTGTGGAGGTAGTTGTGGAAGTTAAAGCCAGAAAGGTAGATTAGGGTCACATTGTAGAAAGACAATGAGTGAATACCACCCTTGAATAACTGGAGTTAATATCTTAAGTAACAGTGCAACATTGTTATTTTCTGAGCAGATGGGAGATGATCAGAATTTTCTTTAAAAAGATTAATTAGGTAGCAATGCAGAGAAAATGAGGGTTTTAGGCAAACAAATGATATCATCAGAATACCTTTCATATAAAGATAAACCCAGTAATAGTGTGGAGAAGGATGAACTGGAGGCCTAAAGATAATTCAAGGAAACCAATTGGAATGGCATTGCAATAATATAGTTGAGAAATAATTAGTGTCTCAATTTAGGTGGTGTCCAAAGAATGTCTCAAGTTTTTAGAGTGAGAAGGCAAAAAAGGCAATTTCTTAAGAAGAAATT
This sequence comes from Callospermophilus lateralis, assembly GCF_048772815.1. NCBI lineage: Eukaryota > Metazoa > Chordata > Mammalia > Rodentia > Sciuridae > Callospermophilus > Callospermophilus lateralis. Next base: position 101,020,382 of record NC_135325.1, read on the forward strand.
TCATAAATGGCAGCTTAGAATTTGGCAACAAGGTCTATATGTGTTCATGGTGTGTGTGTCTCTGTGTGTGCATGTGTGTGTGTATGTGTGTGTGTGTGTATACATATCTTATATAGGTATGTAGGTATACTAGGTGAGGCATAAGAAAAAGTGAGGGTAAAATTGTAATTTAAAATGATAAAGTTTTTCAGCCATAGTAACTGAAAAAATGGTGGGATTATTAATAAATTTAGGGAATTCTTCACTTAGCCTCTCAATAGTTGGTACCACATATGTTTTATTGAATAATGAGTAGTTGAAAATATGCTTTGAGGTGATTAGAGGAATGCAATGAATTCAACTTTGGGGATGTTGGGTTCCAAGGACTGGTAGAACATGTACATAGCTATATTAACCATAAAGGGTTGAAGTTCTGGGGAAAATTTTAAACTAGAACAAGACTACAATGGTATACATGCACAGAAGCAACAGTTTAAGATGTGAGAGTGAATGAGGTAATTGAAGGGAGAGAATTTAGGAGAGAATAGTGCCTGGGGCAGAAGCTACAGAAAATTTTTTATTTATTTTTCTCATTATATTTTTCAACATGAACTAAATTCTACCAAAAGGCAAAAAAAAAAAAGCAGGAAGACACTTATAAGTCATCTCATATTTTTCTTTGTGTTCTCAGGCAATCTGAAAGGGGCTAATTTAATATACTCATTTAGTATGTGAACTACTGACTGAAAACTGAGAAACTAGGCAGATAACCTATTTAAAAATCATTCATCCACTTTTAGTTGGAACTTAAGAGATTTCTAGCACCTACTTTTTAATTTATCCTTAAAACTTTTAAGCATTTAATTGGTTTCTATCCTTTTCTTTGGATTAAAGCCAATACTGTCTGATGAATTTCTCTCGCAATTATTGGAAACAACTAAAACCAAACGACACTAGTTCTGAGTAAGGTATGGTATGGCATGTTAATAAAGCTATACTAGTGACATTATTGAAATTTCCTTGCCAAAGGACTCAAAGTTTGGTTTAACATACTTGTCCCAGTTAAAGGCATTTATCAGTATTACAGAAAATTTGGTATTTTCTGAGTCCCCCAAATAATTTGGATATAATGTATCTTACTAACTATATTGAAAATGTGTTTCATTTCCTTGGTTCAATTACTTTTTATGAAATTAGATGGACTATATGTAACAAAAGGCATAGTGGCTCTCATTTTGAAGACCTATTTTATGTACTTTAAGTTAAGCCAGTTTCCTGAGGGCACTAGAAAATGTTAGAAAAATTCATGTGGTGGAGAGAGGAGAGATTCACTTCAAAATATATAAGGTAAGGATTAATTTTTTTACTATCAAATTAAATAGACTGCTTGCAGCCAATCAAGGCAGATACAGAGGTATGGGCACATTTAGTGAATACTCTTTGAGAGTAGTAAGGCTTTATAATTCCTTAAGTTTAATATATCTCTCCTGGGAAACAAACTGTGTGGAATGTATATTTGAATATATAATGAAAGTTAATTACTTGCTACAGATCTGGAGTACCATGGAAAGGCTTCTAGCCTTTTCTCTCTTCCTAATTCAACTTCCATATTGCTGAGGCATGAAAGAAAGCCAAAAGTGCATTTATGTGCAGGGTAGAATGTGGTTACTAAACAACTACAGTGTCTGAGTTTTATTAAAAATAAAGAATAGTTTTTCCATACTAAGCAAATAAATAAAATTATGTTGACCTGTGGAATATGTCAATGGACAACTAAAAAGATATGGTAGTACTTCACCTATGGGGATTATTTATTGATTTATTCAACATATATATTCAAAGCACATGCCAAGCACACTGGTAATGTACTTTCCATATTTTATACAGGTGAATACAGGGAATATAATATTAAACATAGTTAATTGTCAAAACATAATATATATTTATCAGATATAAATAACCAAGATGGCTTACTTAGTACACATTGGCCATGTGTCAGCTTTGGATAGAGGGTATGTGTATGCATACAGGATATTGACATGCATCCTTAAATCTTAGTTAGCTGAGTCCTTCAATTCCAAGTATAGGCATTATGAGCTAACTGGCTAGAATTAAGGGTAATGAACAAATTTATGATATAAGTTATATTCATATATTAGCTCAACAAATATTTTTGAGGCCCTCCTTTGTGCCAGGAACTATTTTATTTTTAAGTTTATAGCAGGGCCAACAATGAAAAAATCCTTACCCTCCCAGAACTTATATGACAGGGTAATGGGTTAAGACTGACAAAGAAAAATATGATAAAATATAAATTATAAAACAGAATATACATGCTATGTAAACAAATAAATAAATGAGATATTGTCAGATAGTTATAAGTGATATGAAGAAAAGAACAGGTAAAGGTAGTCAGTAAAGGCATCTCAGAGGAGGTATATTTGAACCAAGATTGAAATGATGTGAATTCATTATGAATATCTGGTGGAAGAACCTTCCTGGCAGAGGGAAGAGAAATTACAAATAGTCCTGAAATGTTACATGGGCTGTGTGAGGAAAACTAAGGAGTCAAAAAGTGATAGAAAACTCGTACACATAAGGATTGGATTCACAATTATGTTATCTCAGTGCTCTAAACCATTTCAAGAACTGATCACCAAGAAGCAGGAAGTGAATAGAAGGTAATAGCACTAAAATCTCTCATACCAGAACACACACATATAAATGAGCATTGCTAGTAAAAGTAGATCTAATATAAATACTCATGACCTCAAGCAAGGTTAAAGTTATTGTTCCTAAAGACATACAAATATACATACTCCAGTGGGTTGGGAGGCTAAGGCAAAAAGATTTCAAGTTCAAGGCTAGCTGCAGCAACTTAGACTCTATGCAACTTAGTGAGACCCTATCTCAAAATAAAAAAATTTAAAAAAGGGCTGGAGAATGTGACTCAGTGGTTGAGCACCCCTGGGATCAATTCCCAGTACCAATATGTATATATACATACATATGCACACACACACACACACACACACACACACACACACACACACACATATATACTCAGTAAGTAGAGATGGAAACTATCAAGCTCTCATAGGGAATATGAGTCCAATTATCTGTATTTTACTGAAATCCAATAGCTGGGAAAAATGTGTATGTCTATTTAGATATTCCAGGAGTAATGTTTTTTCAGTTGATTAAGAATGACAATCCCTTAATGGTCTTTTAACAAATGTTTCCTACTGATGAACCCTGTACATTTTATAATTACTATTTTTCTTGTTCTATCCAATTGCAAAGAACTATGTTCCAAAATTATAAATTCATTACAAAGTTAAGGTAATAAATGGATTATATTGCTGTTTTCAATTGACAAACTCAACCAAGCATCTTGGATCTCAAGGCAGGCTGACTCCACAAACTGAAGCTCTTCTTAGCTTGCACATATCTATAGAAACTTCCAACTCAAGCTGCAGTTATATCTCTGCACTCAGGATGTTGGACTTCCTTTCTCTAATGTTAGACTGGTGGTGTTTACTAACATATATAACAAATAATACTTCCCTATTCTACTCCCTTCAAAAAAATATTCACTTATAAGGAGACCACAAGAATGCTTGTGGGAAATACAACTTGAATGACTTAGGTTTGTGCTATCCAATATGGCAGCCATGCACCACACATGTCTACTGAGCTCTTGAAATTTGACTAGTCAAAGACAGTATGAAAGAAAGAATGTAAAATATCACATTAATATTTTATACTGATTACATATTGAAATGATAATGTTGTAGATATATTGGATTAAATAAAAATTTTATGAAATTAAATTTCATCTGTTTCTTTTTACTTTTTTAATATGGCTACTATAAAATCTTAAATTATATGTGTGGTTCATATTACATTTTTATTGGACAGTGAAGATTTTGACTAGAACATTTCACAAGATGTTTCTCTTTTAGCACTCTATCATAGAATCTACCAAATTAAATTGCAGACACTTGTTTACATAGTTGCCTCATCAATAATAAGCACTTAAAAGATGAGAATCATGTCTTCTTCATTTTTCTGCCATGGGTACCTAACTCAGCACTTGGGTATAGCAAGTACTACATTTACACACTGCTCATAGGAATGTAATGTGATAAAGTGGCCTTGCAAGGAAATTTTGATACCTATCATAAATTAAATTGTGAATGTTCCTTGAATAGGAATTCTATTTCTGGGAGTCTATACTAAAGAAATAATTATGTCATGTGTCATATGTCATAAAGAACATATAAGAAAATTTATTACACTGTTATTAAGACATTGGCTTTGTTAATATATTAAAAAATCAGAAGGGACAATATATCAAATTATGGGAGAGAATGATGTAGCTATACTATGAAATCTTATGTAAAGCTGATTTAAACATTATATAATGTATATGTGTATCAAAACATCATATGGCAACCTACTAATATTACTACTTTTATGTTTCAGTTAAAATAAATTTAATTTTCAAATTCCTGGAAAAAAATTGTATAAGAATTGAAAGAATTGATACTGAGAAACTTCTCTATTGAAGGAAATTAAGGAGACATGCCAATTAAATGAATATAGGATTCTAGATTGGATATTAGAAAAAAAAAGAAATCAGAATTAAATAGAGCTTAGTTAATGGCATGATACCAAGGTTAATGTCTTAATTTTGAAAACTGTACTGTGGTTATTGTAAGATGTTAACATTGGGAGAAGCTCAGTGACAGGTATACAAAAATTCCATGTTACATTTGCAAATTTTCTCTAAGTCTAAAATTATTTCAAAATAAAGATCAAAAAAAAAAGAGAGAAAAAGACTAATCCAGTGATGTGCCAAAGCCATCTTATACTGGTTTATAAGTGCCATCTATGTGCATCTGTTCCTAATTTCACCTTCAGTGACTTTATGTTGGCAGTTGAAATAGACCATGGTGTGTATCTTTACACTTTGGGAATCAGAAAATACTGCCCATTTGTCCATATAGCTGGTTGTCATACTTTTATCAGTACACCATGGAATGACCTACAAGAACTGACATAGAAAGATAGTTCTATGAAAAACGTTGTAGAACAATGCATATTCTAATATCCCATTAAAGCAGAAAATATGTATTTTATATATGAAAATGCATAAAGAGAATTGAAAGGATTCATACTAAAATATTGATGTTTTTCAGTGGGGGAGCTTGGGGAACTGGAAGAATACTTTAACATTTTCATATTATTGTTAAAATCTTTTGGGGGCTGGGGTTGTAGCTTAGTAGTAGAATGTTTGCATAGCACGTGTGAGGCACTGGGTTTGATCCTCAGCACTGCATAAAAATAAATAAATAAGTAAAATAAAGGTATTGTGTCCATCCACAACTAAATATATATATATATTAAAAAACATGAGAAACTTCAAAAAATAACTGTTATAATATATAATATATATAATATATATATTGGTACTGGGGACTGAACTCAGGGGTACTCTACCAGTAAGCCACATCCCCAGCCCTATTTTGTATTTTATTTAGAGACAGGGTCTCACTGAGTTGTTTAGTGTCTTGCTGTTGCTGAGGCTGGCTTTGAACCCATGATCCTCCTGCCTCAGCCTTTAGGCCACAAATTTCAAACTGTATTCTATAGAGGTTTTGGTAAAGGCTTTTGAATTCTTAGACTCTTTCAACCTAAAGAGTTCTGTTTTCACACACACACATATTTACATATAAAACATATATTATATATATAAACATATATATTATATATATATGAATAAGAAAAATTTGGATACTAGGAAGAATTCTTTTTACGCATTTAAACTTAAGAAATTACATTATAGTGCTAATGTCAAGAAATAGGATTACTATTTTGTCCTATTCTGTATCTTTTAGTACTTTGGGTCAACTGTCTTACAGACAATATTGAAATCCATTTAATAACAAAATAGTACTTTGATAATAAGTAAGATTTTTAAGACAAATATAACTGAGCTTCCAAGAAATCCATCTTGCATCCTAAAATGCATACATATTCAGCTCAGAATATTTTATTTATTTGTTGCAAGAATTATGGAGACTATTTTCTAATTTTACCAAATAAACATATGTAGAAAGTTTGAAATCTGTCTCACAAATAAAGTGTGACTACTACAGTTGATGTCATAAATTTTAATCATCTTCAGTTAAAAGCATGCAAAAATTTTTGAGGTAATTTATTTTCTATTTTTGCCAGCATTTTCCCCCTACCAGTTCCTTTACATATCTTGCTTCATGTTCTTTAAGGCTAGGGAATGTTAAAGATTTTGTACTTTACTTCCAACGCTTGTCAAAGCTACATATCTACTTGTATGCTGGACAATCTCCTTTCTGAAAAACATACCAAATACATTACCCAGATGCTGATCCCTGATGACTTTAGGCTTTCAACTTATCTCTTAGGAGAAACAATTTCACCAGACAGATACTTTGTGGACATCATATGGGACTAGATGTTTCTGCAACAAGAAATATCACTGCAAATATAAATGCTACTTGAATTAAATGCAGTGACTGCAAACATTACAGAAACCAGGTTATCATTCCATTTTAAAATAAATCCCATTTGTATTACATTAAACATCAAATTGGTATATGGGTGAACTATGGCCCTTTAGATCTCAGTTTTATCCTGGTAATAACTAGATTACATGCAGAATTGAAAACCATTAGTTTTCAGCAAAGCATTTTTCAAGAACTAAATAAAGGAAGCAATGAATATTTATTTATAGTACCTTACTTTTGCCTCAGCAATTTCATTCAAGTTTTCTTTTTTTTCCTAGGGTTATACATATACATTTTCTACTAAAAATATTATCTCTCCTTGCCCTACATCATGAACATAAATAAAACATACTTAAATGTTCCTTTTCAAAGGAATTTGAAGGTAGTCAATATGTCTTTGCGATCCCTTTCAAACATTTTTGAAAGCCCAGAAGGCTGTTGTGTCGGGTATGGGTAGAATTTCTTTTGGAAGAAAGGGCTTTACTAATTTAAACAAAAACAACCAAAAGGAAGGAAGAAAGAAAAAGCATGTTAACTTGAATAATTTTACAGAACACATTTTGCAAGTCTGCCATAATGAAAAAGTAAAATTAAATGCTAATTAAGATTGAGACAAAGTGTGAAATATGATATATCAAGAACTATGTAATGTTTTGAACAACCAACAATAAAAATTTAAAAAAAGAATAAATAAAAAAATAAACTGCAATAAAGTGGGTAGCTTAAAAAAAAAAAAAGATTGAGACAGTACAACAGAGGCAATGAGTGCATCTTTCTTATTGCTCCACGTTTGAATTCCTACTTTCTTCTAAATGAAATGAATTACTATCTATTGCAGCACACCTTTTTTTGCCTTAGTACGTTCCTAGTTTTATCCAATACCCAGGCTAGAGAAGATTCTATCAAAGTAATAAATCATTTTAATGTTCCAGTTCTATATTATATTATCTTAAAACTTTCATTTACTATGTATTTTATATTTTCCATTCCAAGATTGCAGCAATATTTATAAATAACATGTCTATTTGGGTACCTTATCATAGGTTTAATATATGATCTCCATTTGTAGTTGCATAACAGGCCCATCTGTGGATTCCTTATCAGCAGACACAATTATTTAGTGGTTTCATCTCAAGTCACAGCACCAATAAGTGTTCTCCATAACTCAAATCTTATTTATTTTTGTATTAGTATTTGCTTTGTGAAGTTAGGATAAATAAGCAGCATAATGATGCATAAATTTAAAACAGTTTAATAAATAATGTAGCAAAATATCAATTTAGCTAGAAATCAACACTTGGATTCTTTAATTTTTTTCTTTTACTTTCCTATTTTACTTCACCTTTTATTCAACTAATTCTTCCTTTCATTGTCAAACAAATCACTATTCATTGTTAAGATGATAGGAAATCTCTTAGATTCCTGAAAAATGCATCACCTCTTTCCTGGCTTAAGTACCTATTAATGATATTATCTGGGTTATTTAAAAGATTGAAATAAAATTTGTGACTATGGAAAGTAAGAAATAGATCTATGCAGTTTTGCCCTCTTCTTACTCATTTTCCCTATGTATGTTTATGTTTTAAAAAGGGAAATGTATTAATTGATTCATGTCCACACTTCCTGGTCACTCAAAGTTCTGAAACTCACTTTTCTAATTAAAGATCATGTAGTCATTGCCATAGTTATATGTATGTATTTTAAAATATTTTTTAGTTGTTGATGGATCTTTATTTTATTTATTTGTATGTGGTGCTGAGAATCGAACCCAGTGCCTCATGCATGATAGGCAAGTGTGCTACCACTGAGTCACAACCCCAGCCCCTATATGTATGTATTTTATGCCAACATTTGAGTATTGAGACTTTCAAACTCTTTCCAATCCTTGATTATTCATAATTAATATTAAAGAACAGGGACTATATGAGGCTTCTTTATTATAATAAAGAAGATGGAACGTGGAGATGTGATAGAAAACTACTGAACCTTCTTGGTTGCTTTTAAGATGTGATCCAATGGGGAGGTACAGAAAATGAAGTGGTGGTGAGCATAATGATTCAGTTTATTCAGGGTTTTCTGAGGTGCCACCATAATAGTGTTCTTCTAAAAGAGTCACCAATATATTATTGAAATGAGGATGATTCAGGATCAGGATCCTCAAGCCTTTTCCTCATTCATGAAATTATTATGTGTTGGTTGACTATGTATTAGATATTGTTTTAGGTGCTGAGGATACAACAGTAACTGTTTGATTACAAAAAGCATCTTTCCCCTCTTAGAGCTTATCATCTATATAGTGGGGCAGTTGTCATGTGGTGTAGTAAAGACCAGGGACTCTGGAGCCAAGTTTCCTTAATTCAAATCCAAATTCTGCTACTAAGTAGCTATGCGACCTGGGCAAATAGTTAATTTCTGTGTCTCAATACCTCACCATAAAATGTACATGATAACTGCATCTTCTCTATAAAGTTCTTTTTTAAAAAATTCTTTCTTTCTTTCTTTCTTTCTTTCTTTCTTTCTTTCTTTCTTTCTTTCTTTCTTTATTTTTAGTCACACATGACAGCAGAATGTATTTTGACATATAATACATATATGAAATGTACATACATCATATTGTCTATTCTATTCTGCTGCCCTTCCTATCCCCCCTACTCCTCCCCTCCTCTCCCATCCTTTCTCTCTATCCAATCTAATGTGACACACTTTTTTTCTTTTTCTCATTACAACATCATATATGTATTCTGTATAATAATGAGGTTCTCCTTCCATCTTCTGTGCAACTCCCCTTCTCCCTCTTTTTCCCTCCCACCTCTCTTCCCTATTTAGTGGTAGTCTTCTTCTCATGCTCTTCTTCCCTATCCCATTTTGAGTCACCCCCCTTATATCAGAGAAGACATTCAGCATTTGTTTTTTAGGGATTAGCTAACTTCACTTAGCATAATCTGCTCTAATGCCATCCATTTGCCTGCAAATGCCATGATCTTGTTATTTTTTAGTGCTGAGTAATATTCCATTGTGTATAAATGCCACATTTTTTTTATCCATTCATCTATTGAAGGGCATCTAGATTGGTTCCACATTCTAGCTATTGTGAATTGTGCTGCTATAAACATTGATGTGGCTGTGTCCCTGTAGTATGCTCTTTTTAGGTCTTTTAGGTATAGTCCAAGAAGGGGAATAGCTGGGTCAAATGGTGGTTCCATTCCCAGCTTTCCAGGGAATCTCCATACTGCTTTCCAAATTGGCTGCACCAATTTGCAGTCCCACCAGCAATGTATGAGTGTACCTCCCCCCGCCCCCCCCCCCCGCATCCTCCGCAGCACTTATTGTTGTTTGACTTCATATTGGCTGCCATTCTTATTGGAGTGAGATGGTATCTTAGAGTAGTTTTAATTTGCATTTCTCTAATTGCTAGAGATGATGAGCATTTTTTCATGTACTTGTTGACTGACTGTATGTCCTCTTCTGAGAAGTTTCTGTTCAAGTCCTTGGCCCATTTGTTGATTGGGTTATTTGCTTTTTTGTTGTTTAACATTTTGAGTTCTTTGTAGACTCTATAAAGTTCTTTTGAGGACAAAATGAATCAGTCATGTAAGATACCTAAAAGTGCCTGGTATATACTCGATGCCCAGTAATTGTTAGCCATTATTATTAACTCTGGCTAATTCCCCTTTAAGGTAAACCTTTCCAAACCATCTGGAATCAGATAAAGGCAGAAGGTCATTTTCTCATTGAATTCTCTGATTTCCTACTCTATGAGAGAATTGTACAGTTATAATTTTTTTCTTGAGAGAATAGAGGAACTCAAATCTTTGAGGGAACTTCAGGTGCCATTTTCACACAGCAGTACAGCAGATTAAAAAAAAAAAAACTTTTGCCTAATTTTCTAATTCCAAATTTAGAGCAGACATTCATATCTCTTCCCTCATTAACATCTCCCAAAGCTGCTTATTTCCTTTTCTCCACCATTGTGGTCCCTGGGCCTAAAAATTGTAAATTTTGGATTATTTTGGTAAAAGTTTTCAGAAATTAGAACAATTCTTAATGTTTTAAAGATTCTATCATTTTAGTAGAATACAAATTTTACAAAGGTTAGAATGAAACAGTTATAGTCTCACTTTATGAAACATAAGTAAAGATTCTCACATAGCCACATAGTTAGAAGTGGGTTCCAAGGAAATTTCTGCTGAGTTACCCAGCACAAGTATGCAATCCTGAGTGATGAGTTCAACTCTAAAATTGACCTGTGCAGGTAAGGAAATCTGTCTGCAACACAATAAGATTATTGTATGTTAGAGTTCAAAAAGACCACAAATCAGTTGGCTAGGGATGTGACTCAGTGAAAGTGCACTTGCTTAGTGTTCGCAAAGCCCTAGGTTCCATCTCTAGCACCAGCAGCAAAAAATAAAAACAAAAAACCCCAGAAACTTGTTGAGTAGAGTTTAGAAAGGAGGCAGGAAAATAATCTTAAAGAGACTTGGCTAATACTACTTCATCTTGGAGATTAAAGTTACCATCACTGATGATAGCATGTACACTTGATATGATGCAATGACAATTGCACCTCTGTGATCTTCCTTCTAAAACTCATAATTCCAGTATAAACATGATAGCAACATTAGCAAAATCCAAGTTGAGGGACATTCTGTAAAAATTCCGATCAGGGATGGGGATGTGGCTCAGTGGTAGAGTACTTACTTGCTTAGCATGAGCAAGACCCCAGGTTCAATTCCCAGCACTAAAAAAAATCAGACCAGTCAAAACTGGCAAGGTTATCTTGTAAAGAAAATTGTTACAGGCCAGAGGAAGATAAGGAGGCATGAAATTTAATATCTTATCCTGGAATGGAAAAGCCACATTGGGGAAAACTGTCAATACCTAAATCAAAGATTGAGTTCAGTTAATAATAATTATCATTGTTGGTTTCTTAGTTGTGATAAATGTACCATGCTTATATAGGATATTAACAATAGTAGAAAGCAAATGAGGAGTTTATGGTAATTCTCTGTACTATATTTGCAACTTCAATGTAAGTCTAAAAGTGTTCTAAAATTAACAACATGTTTTGGAAATAAAACACCACAGACAAACCATATAGTTCAATCTCTTCATTTTAGAGAAGAGGAAACTAAAACTTAGCCCTCAGTTTCATTCTACTAAATCACACTGCTTCTGCCATGTTCAAGGCCAAGAGAAGATGGAATCCATTTCTTCTATTCAATGACTTTTAGTACTAAAATAATTTGGTTGAAATATTGGGTTAATGAGGCCAATGGTATAGGTTAAATTTTTATGCCATCCAGTTGCTTTTGCACAGAATAAAACTCTGGACTTTGCCACAGACTGGTTATTCAAACTCATTTTGTCCATTCATCTCAGGTAATTGCATAGGCCAGTCTGAATCCCCAACTTCACTGCTCTATTTTTAAAAAATCACTTTAATTAAAAATACACATATATCAGTAAAATAATCATTTTATGAAACACTTTGATGATTTTATTGCATTACTGGGCATATGTAACCAAAGTCATATATTCCATTGGATCTACAATCTCAATCTTAGGATTTTTGTTAAAAACTGATCACTTTGTTTTCCAAATTCTTATTGTCTATTTTTAAACTACATTCAAGATTTTTTTAAGAAAGAAAAGGTAAGTAGTAGGAAGATTACTCAACTTCATATGATACCTGAAAATGGATCTAAATTTATTCTTTATGTTTTTGTAAATGACTTAGCATGATATTAGTAGATACAGGAAAAGAATATGGCAGTATCTTATTTTCCAATGGCTTAAAACTTTAATTTTCATGTTTAATATAACATTAAAATAGACAATTAATGTTAAAATTTTTAATGTATAAAAATTCCTTATAAATTAATAAATATCAGCTATACCCTCCAATAGAAACACAGGCAAAAGATATCAAGAGGCAATTCACAAAAAAGAAAAGTAAATTAACAGTTATAACTTAATATGTTCAACCATGGTGATAATTTAATTATACAACCTAGAGGAGTGATTTCAGTAAGATGATGGAATAGGAATTTCTAGTGCTCATTTCTCACAGAAAAATCAATTTTAACAATCATCCATGCTGAAAGATTCCTTCACAATAGCTTAAGAATCAAGTTGGAAGATTATGGCACCTGCATAGAGAACAGGGATAAACAAATGCATTAAGGAATGTGAAGGACAGTTTTACATTACCTGTATCACCCTACCTACAAGCCCATGCAGCATAGTGCAGAGAGAGTTACTTTTCATGTGGAGGTGGAAGAGGAAAATGAGTCCCCAACTTCATTTGGACCCCAGCATCAGACCCACTGCAGTAAGTCTCACTACTAAGTTGGCTCCCATGGATCAAAGATCCTGGAATTGTCCAGTTCCAGGTAAACTTAGCTTAAGGCTCCAGGCTGGCCCTCAGAGTCCCAGGTTCTAGGTCTATCCCTGGGTTTAGATGACCTCTATGGCTCCAGGCTTAAGGCCTGATCCTACTAACCCAGGCTCTCAGCCTGACTTATTACCAGGTAGGTTCACAAGGATTTGGCCTCCAGTCTGGCTACTACAGATCTAGGCTCCAGGCCTACATTAGCACCAGGCTGGAACTCAGAGCCCCAAGCTCTAGGCTCACCTCTGTGGCTCCAGGCTCTAGACCTTTTCCATGCTATCCCTTGTGGCCCAAGGTACCAGTGTGACACCTGTTGTCTCAGGCTCCAGGTCTGCCTGCCTCAAGCATCAGACCCACCTGCCTCAAGCATTGCAGTAAACAAGCTTGCCTGCAGATCCTCCAAGATGGCCCACATAGAATCTGTGGAGGAGCTGACCAGTGGAGCACTTTCCTTGCTAAAGCTGATTTATAAAGACTGGAATAGGGGATATAGCCACAAAGATCATGAATAATCAAGAAAATATGACACCTCCAAAGAAACTAGATAAAGTACTTATAACTAACCCTAAAGAAATTGGAATCTATGTACTTCCTCAAAGAGACTGAAAATAATCAGCTTAACGAAGCTCAGTGGGATATATATAAGAGAACACAGAAAACTAAATAAAATCAGTATAAAAATACATAAAGACTATGAGAAGCTCAACAAAGAAACAAACAAATCAAACAAATTCTAGTGCTGGAAAACACAAAGTATAAACTGAAGAATTCCATCAAGAGCTTCAAAAGCAGTCCTGATAAAGTGGAATGAATAAGTGAGCTCAAAGACAATCTCCTTTAAACTTACTCTGGAAGAGGAACAAAAATTTTAAAAATGAAATAAGAATGAATAAAGTCCATGGTAAACACGGAACACCATTAAATTCACCAACACATACATTGTAGAATTTATAGGAGGAGCAAAGAACGAGAAAGGAATAAGAATATTATTTTTTAAAAAATCTGGAGAGGGAAATGAGCATCCAGATTAACAAAGCCTAAAGAACTCCAAATAGATTAAACATAAAGAAAGGTGCACTGTGACATATTATTATAAAATTATGAAAATTCAAAGAAAAAGAGAAAATTTTAAAAGCACAAACAGAAAAGCAACTGATTACATCAAGAGAACTTCCATAAAAATATCAGTGGATTTTTCAGCAGAAACCTTGCAAGCAATGAGGGTGGGATGATACATTCAAAGTTTTGAAAAGGGGTAAAACTTCCAATCAACAATATCATAATTGATAAATAAGAAAATCTTTGACTTGCAAATGATGGATGGACCTGTAAGACATTATGCTGAGTGAAATAAACCAGAGATAGAAAGATAAATATTGCATGATCTCACTTATATGTAGATTCTGAACAAATCAAACCAACAGAAGCAGAGAGAAGAATGGTAGGTGGTAGGGACTAGGGGCAGGAGAAATGGGAAGATAATGGTCAAAATATACAGTTTCAGTTATACAGGGTGAGTATGTTCTGGAGAACTAATATGTATAGCATGGTGGTTATAATTAATATTGTATTAGATACTTGAAATTTTCTGTTTTTGCAATGCTGGAGATTGAATCCATGACCTCAGGCATGCTAACTGTGCACTTTACCTCTGAACTGTATGCTTGAGTTTTCTTAGAGTAGATCTTAAATGCTTTATAACCCCCCACCCCCCAACAAAAAAATTTTTTTACTATGTGAAGTGATAGATATGATAGTTAATTTGATTATGGTCATCATTTCACTGTGTATACATGCATCAAAACATCATGATATATACCTAAAATAAATATAATTTTTATTTTTCATCTTATCTCAATAAACATGGGTGGGGGGAATGTAAGTTAAAACACTGAAATAGGCTTTTGCCTATCAAAATGGTTTCTTTTTGTTTTTTGAATAAATTATGATATCAAAAAGTTTTTAAGCATTCAGAGAAAATGAGTACCCCCACATACTGCTGGTAGTGTAAAATGTTAGAAAATATTTGGGACAAATTGGTAATATATCCACAACTTGGGAAATGCTTTAAAATATTTTCATCCAGAAATTGAACTTTTAAAAATTTATACTAATAAAAGACTGAACAGATATAAAACATTGATATCCAACAGGATATTTTATATAACAGCAAGATATTGAAAAATTACTCAAATGTCCAATATCTGGGATTGATTAAAGTAATAACTATATACCATATAGAAGGGTGCTGCCATTAAAAATAATGTTGTAGAAAATATTTCATAACATAGAAAGATGTTCACAAACTAGGTAATAAATGGTATATAATATCATTTATTTTAGAGGCTATTTAGTGTAATAAGTGAAGGCATAGACTCTCTTTAAGTCAGACAGGGGACCAGGAGCATAGCAAAATGGTAGTATGGTGGCCTAGCATGTGCAAGGCACTGGGTTGGATCCCCATCACTAAAAATAAAAAAGTCAGACCTGTCTCTTCCATTCACTAGTTCTACATTATGGGGTAAATTACTTAAACTCTCTGAAACTCAGTTTACTTGTATGGAAATTAGAAACAATAATTATTCAAAAAGGGACCTACATAAGTTAAAGAATAATTCATGTCTATTTTGAGAAATTAAGCATTTGATTTTTTTAATACTACAATATCATATCCTTTTTTTGGTTGTTGCTCATCGTTGTTCTTTTTGATGATCATATTTAGCCAAGGGGAATGCCTTCAATTGTCTTTTATGTCATTATGAGATGCCTGAACACATCTTGCTTTCTAGAACAAAATATTCCAGATTTACTTTGTACTTCTTTTCCTGTCAAAGATCTAGAAATAGGTATTTCTTCAAGTATATTTCAGTAGGAATATATTAAGAAACCAAAGGTTAGATATGAGGTATGCTCATTACTACTTAGTGCCATTGCTTTTAAGTCCTTTCAGGGGACGGAGCAGGAATACACACATAGAAAAAAGCTTTTAGGTTTTGTAATCAACTTTGTAAATATGCACATATATACACACAAATCTGTACACATGTATATTTTTAAAAAGCACACGTTCAGTTTGATAATTTCAACTGTACTTCCAAATCACAGTTCTTCCTCTCCCTCATTCCATGTGCTAGTATCTGAACCCACAGCTTTGCACATATTAGGGAAGTGCTCTACGGCTGAGCTACATTCCCAGTCTTCATTCCATTATTTATAATTATTTCCTTTTGCACAACAGTAAACCTTGTTTCCAATTGGATCAGTATACTTATTAATTTGCTTGTCCTAAAAGATATATAAAATAGTATTAGAGTTATTACACCAAAACTACTATTAGAAATAAGCCTACAAAGTAATTTCAAAGTTGGTGCGTTTTTTTCCTTAGAATGTATCCCCTAAGAGTATGCAGTCAGAATTACATATTCAAAAGGATGAATCTTTTTAAATAAATAAAACTCCTAAATCTTGTAATGGAGTACAAAAACTAGAAAAGAAGGCAAGAGATATGAATATAAAATTTACAAAAATATCCTTAAATAATATATAAAGATTAAATTTCACTCAAAATAGATAAATAAAAAATAAAACTGCATGGAGATATCATCTCTAATCTGTTAAACTGACAATGATTCAAAAGTTTACAACACAGTTTGGTGGCCAAGTCCATAGAGATTTAGGCACTTTCAAAAATTGCTGGTGAATATACAAAATAGTATAACCACAATGCAGAAGGCTTATGCAAAGTACACAAAGTTATTTGAAAGTTTCTATTATTTATTCCTCTTTATTTCTTATTTTTCATATATTTCCCCTTTTCTTTTGATTTAAGGTTGTTCTTTTCATTGGTTTTAATATCATTTTATTTATTTTTCCTTATTTTTTTGTTTATCACACGATCAACTTGTGTTTTATCTTTATTATTTACCTCTTGAGATCCTGGTTTATTTTATTAATTTTAAAAATTTATTTTCTTTCATTTTATTCATATGAATTTTTCCTATTTAAATGGCTTACTTGTATTCCATAAATTTTGACATAGGGTGTGTTTATTAACATTACTTCTTGAAAATTTTGTAATTTTACATTTTATTTCCCCAATTATATAAGAGTTGCTAAAATTTTTAAAGTTTTTCAAGTGGAACAATTTTTCTTGTTTTTAAAATTTTCCTATTATTTTGCAATTTCATTTCACCATTATCTGGAAAGATATTTGCATTATTTCTAATTTATGAAATTCATTGAGGCTCCCTTTGTGACATAATACATGATCAAACTTTGTGGATGTTCTATGAAACTTTAAAAAGAAGCTATATTCTTTATTAACAGGGTGTTATAATCAACACATTGCCTTAAGATCCGTCTTATTAACGGATCTTAAGTTCTTTTAGTTCTTCTGCATACTTATTTTTGGTTCATGTGACATGAATTGCTCACAGTGGGATAAAATTTCCTGTTACTCATGTATTTTTGTTTATTTCACCTTATAGTTTCTTTGCATTTCTTCTTAGTTTTTGTGTTATATAGGTGGTTATACATAATCATAGTTTGTTGTAAAGTATCCTTTTTGTTGTCTTGAATGGTTTTTATAAACCGGAGTTCTACTTTGCCTGATATGAAGCTCATAGTCTTTCTGTTTCCATTTGCTTAGTAAATCCTTTGCTTACTCTTTAATTTTTTGCTGTTTCTGACTCCCTTTATCTCAGGCGTGACTCTTGCAAACTAAATTAGATTTTATTTTTTGAGCTATTTTTAAATCTTTACATTTCAATACATGACTTAAATCATTTACATTCATAGATGGGACAGACAAATTTGGTTTCAACTCAATTGTATAATTATTTTATGCTATATTTATAGCATTATACTAATTCTATTGTATTTTTATAGTTTTTTTATATTTTAAAAACTGGCTATTTGAGGTTTGTGCTTATGTTCTACTGATTACCTTTGTACTATTATCTTTTCTAATTCCTTTAGTCCTCTTTTCACTTGCTTGACTTCATATTATTTGGTTTCTCACCTTGATTCTCTATGTGACAATCTACTTTCCCTTTTTTCTTCTTTTCTCATTTTTAGCTGCATTATTACTACTGATAGAAAAAAAAAGTTTACTTACTAGTTTTCCTCTCTTGTCCCCACCTTTGTTTTAATCTTAAATATACAATTAAGGAAGTCTAGCATTCACCATCAGACTATTTACCATAGTTCCTCATGTCTTAATTGGGTCTTATAGAACGGTTCAATTAATTACAATTCTTTGCCAAATATGGCCCATTGTCTGGTATGAAAGCTAAGAACAGGTTTTACATTTTTACATGATTGAAAAATTTCAAAGGAGCAATAATATTTCAGGATACATGAAAATTTTGTGGATTTCATTTTTCTGTGTTTATAAATAAAATTTTATCTGAACACAGTCAAACTCACTTGCTTACATATTATCTCTGGCTGCTTTAGGTTATAAGTTGAGTAGTTGTGACAGAGACATCCAAAGCTTAACAATATTACCATCTGGTCCTTTATAGAAAAAGTTCACTGACTCATAGTAGGGCTTGTGACCAGAGTATTCCCTAAATTCTTGCATGTTAACATTATTTTTCTTCTTTCTTTTAATATTTTTAGTTGTAAATGGATGCAATATTTTTATTTTGTTTATTTATTTACATGTGGTGCTGAGAATTGAACCCAGTGCCTCAAAAATGCCAGGCAAGCACTCAACCACTGAGCCACAGCCACAGTTCTAACATTATTTTTCTATGCCCCTAAAAATGAAAGGACAACCAGTCTGAGTAAAGTTCTTAGCTCATACTCTCTTTCTTGGGACATTTGAAAATGCTGTTTTACCCTTACATCACTTTGTTGTTCAGATGCCTGATGCCAATCTGATTTTCTTTCTTTTATAAATGACCCTTTCCACTCCAAGAGCCAAAGGGTTATTATTTTTTCTTTATCGTTAAAGCTTAATATTTTTAATAGGATAAGTCCTGAAATCGACTGTTTGACAGTTTTCCAATGCATTTGAGGGTATTTTAGGTTGTTTCCTCTATTACTTACCATCAGGTCTTTTATTTCTGGAAAGTTTTCTTTGATTATAATTTTTAGTATTAGTTTTAGTTCATTGTTTTGTTTTACTTTGGGAACTATATTGATATGTAGTTTAGGTTTCTTTGCCTACCTCCTGTAACAATAATTTTCTCTAAACTTATTTCTTCAATTCATTCTTTTTGCTATTTTAGGGCCTTTTATCATTGTGTTTCTTTATAGTTTAAAATATTTTCTCCCTTGGTCACCATTCAGTGTAGTCTCCATTTTCAAGATGATTTTATCTTATTCTTCAATTCATTTTCTGCATTCAGTTAACTCTCATTTTGCACATTTCTGCTCTGAGTTGCAAGATTTATTATTTGAGCCTTTTTAATATCTTCAAGTGTTTGTTTAAAGATGCTTTATTAAGATTGAAATGTTTTATTTCTGTTTTATTCTGTTTTTGGATTGGTTACTTGGGGAGGTTTTTCATCTGGTGAAATGGCATTCTTATTTTCTAGTCTCTTATTATAGAGCTTTGTAGGAATGTTATCTTATTTTTTATGTTCATTCTGAAATATTTTATTTTGCTGGGCCAGCAGTAAGAGTTGTACGCAGACAGAAGTCAGGAGTTTTGGTGACTTGCTAGGTTACTCAATTTTCTAGTTCTTATTAAAGTGCAGTTTTTAAAATTGATGATGCCTTTTGGATAGGGGTTAGATATATCTCTTAATTTTGTGATGTGCTTTTATTTATGTAGTATCTTAAGATTCTACCTTTTGCTTCCTTCTTTCACCATTAAGCCTCCAACAGAGGAGAAATTAGTGATCCCACCACTTTAGATTGCCTTCCCAAGGACATCAACTCTAGTTCTGTGCACTTTAAAGTACATACCTCTCAATTAAAGTAGCTAGTGTCCTCATATACCAGGTATGAGATCTGTTCTCAGCATCAGCCCATCAAGGATGAGACTTCTTTTTAATGGGAGTAATTTGATCAATTCTGGTACAGCTAGGCCCCAAGTCTTATAACTTCTTTTCCATTTAATTTTTCTGACTCTCGGGTCTGACATGGGCTACAGAGCTAACTCTGCTTAATTTGGGTGTTAATTTTTCTACTTATGTGTAATTTAAAGTTTGAAGAATTCTCTGTTTAGTGGTTATTTTATTGGGATAGGTTACGTGTGGTTTTGTTTCCTTTCCTTGTTGATTTGAATTGCTTTTTGAAGGACAGTGGAGATATTTGGATTTAAGAGGCTAATGCTGCTGTGTAGGAACTCCAAATTCACTGTTAATATAAATTTTTATTTATATAATACATATGAAAATACATACACCTGAACATTGCGTACTCAATATCTATAGCCCATTCATTTGAAAAGAATCTCTAGTAATAGGAATGTAATAAATTTTTATCTATCTAGTGCTCTTTTTTAAGAATATTTTTTAGTTGTAGATGAACACAATACCTTTATTTTATTTATTTATTTTTATGTAGTGCTCAGGATTGAACGCAGTTTCTTACATGTGCAAGGCAAGAGCTCTACCACTGAGCTACAACCCCAGCCCTACCTGGTGCCTTTTTGCTCAATTCCATAAAATATTTGGCCTTGGTTAGGGCTATCATTTTTAAATATGAAAAGGGCCAGATTTACTAATAAGGTCAATGTGTTGTACTTGCAGGCCATATTTTCCTGCCTTTCACATAATACTTTCCAATATTTCCAAGGCTTGGAAATTCATGAATATCTCATTTGTTTGGCTTAAAGTACTGATGGCTAACATATATCAACTTCTGAGCCAACTCTAATTACAGAACCTAGACCCAGCAGAAAAGAATGTTTGTTTGCATTTGATTACTTATATATTCCAAGGGTGTGAGACAGGGAAGTAATGACATCAATGTCAGGGATTTGCCATTCGTGGTTTAAGACTGTCCTCTAACAAAATGCAAATAAACTAAGGGAGATATAATACATTTATCTTTGTCATAGCCACTTATACTTCAGTGTGAGTTAACTTACTTATTACATGGTTGCAATCTTATATATGTCTGTCTAGAATGAAGGCAGGTCATATAATAGAATGAAGAGGTGGAATGAGTATTCTGATGGACTGGTGAGTTCATGATCCTGTAGGAAGCAGCCCCTAATTGGTCCCAGTTAATGATTGACATATTATCTTCACCATACCAAGGACTGAAGTACTGATTGGCACATAGTAGGTACTCAATAAATGTGTAGTTAAATGGATGAATCCAGGTCTAGGGGTGTCAGATATTTTTATTTTTTCAAGAGAAGACAAAAATTTTATGTAAACCACAGGTTTTAAGTAAAATCTCTTGACTTAAATTTGAAAATTTTAATAGTATTTAACAAATTCTATTTGTATCAGGTAAAATCTGACTATTTTATCAGATTAATCTCTGAATTTAGTTTTCGTTAGGGAATAGAAGGCAAGACTAGGTTCCTGATTTGGAGAGTAAAACACAAAGGGAAATTAAGACTGTGGGTTTTGGTAATGAAGCAGAACAAAGCAAACAGGCTGAAATAGTAACTCAGCCCATGACCTTGGCCTCATTAGCCAGGATGCTACTGAGATAGTGAGTAATCTAAATATTTTTATATCGTTCCTATGTACTCAAATCACAAAAGCATGTACATTATTACTGCCTATAAAAATAGGACTATAGTATTCACCTTGTTATATATGCTAATAATGAATAATGTTTCCTTTAGGTCAAAAGATATCCCTATCGCTGGACTCCATATTCTTTATTTTATCATTTTTTTTCAAAGTATAGTTAATTGTTGATTGTCCATTAAATTTCTTATCCTTTAAATTACCCCCATTCTTATGTTCTACATTTACTGTTTCACTGATTCAAAAGACTCAATGTTGCCTATCAGCAACAAGAGTTTCATGTTGAATAATACAAGGGTAGGATATGGTCAGGGAACCAATCTAGAAGCATTCCATAGGCTGGAAGAGAAACCAAAGATACTAATGATTTGTTTGGGTTTTATTCAGTCTTGGAACAGGCTGTGTTTTAGCAATGACAAAGAAAGGATCTATTTGTTCCATCTGGCTTTCAAATACACTCACAGCCTCTTATGTTGGTAAATCTTAACTAGTGCCATTTCTGTAACATTCTACATGATAATGTTTGAGCATGTGATATGTAGCCTTGAACAGCACTGAGTATGTGCACAGCTTTACCACATTTTCCCATTGGCATAAGAACTTTCATTTCCAAAAATCTAAACAGTTCAACTAGGCTCAAAAGTCATCTGATCCACTGGGCGTGGCTGTGCACACCTATAATCCCAGCAATGTGGGAGGCTGAGGCAGAAGGATTGCAGGTTCAAGGCCAGCCCCAGGTGCTTAGCGAGGCCCTAAGCAATTTAGCAAATTTCTGTCTCAAAATAAAAAATAAAAAGGGCTGGGAATGTGTGGCTCAATGGTTAAATGCCCCTGGGTTGAATCCTAGTAACAAACAAACAAAAAAAAGTCATCTGTCCCTCAACTACTTAAGGACTGCCAGACTAAGGCTAGCTTTACCACCATGATAAGACAAAGTATATTTTTGAAATCGTCTTAACTCTCTGCTACTTGGTGGGGAAATCACTATGCTGTTAGTTTCAAAGTATTTGGTTCATAAGGATTCTATGACTGAATGTAGCACATTATTTTTAACAAAATCACTCCATTTCAAAACTTTCCATTTTCTTTGCTAGTATAATACTAATTGGTCCTTCATATCCATGAGTTCTGCATCTGTGGATTCAACCAACCACAGATGGAAAATATTTGGAAAAAATTATATCCATACTGAACATGTACAGACTTTTTCTTGTCATTATTCCATAAATAACACAGCATGGTAACTATATACAGAGTATTTACATATGATTTGTATTTGTATTTAAAAATGATCTGGAGAAGATTTAAATATATACGAGGATGGACATAGTGCGTTCATACGCAAGTACTATGGCATTCTATATAAAGCACTTGAGCATCTACAGATTTTGGCATCTGTAGCAGGTCCTGGAACCAATCCCCCATGGACACTAAGGGACAACTGTATACTTATTTCTAACTTCTTGACAGCTGGAATCTCTCTCTAAATATTTATATAATTAGTATTAATTTGGCTGCTTATTATGAGTAAACACAAAAATCTGTGCTCTGTTATCTTTAGTTAATATTATTTTCATTTAAACCCATAACTATTTTTGTCAATTCTGCAAAGCATTTGTAGATATGCTGTATACAAAAGACAATAATGGAACTGGGACTGTAGCTCAGTGATAGAGTGCTTGCCTACATGTATAAGACCCTTGGTTCAATCTCCAGTACCACATAAAAAGACAATTATGTGCTACTGTTATTTTTCATATTTAATATCTGTATAATTAAAATTCAGATTCAAGATCAAAGGGAATCTAGGTTCTTTTTTAAATGAACAAAGGGCAAAACTGAATTAAGCAGTTTGTCTAAAACAACAATGGAACAAGTTGACTTAATAAAACTTATGACTATTAATGAGTAAAATCTTGTCTCATCTGTAGGAGGCAGTAAAGCAGTATAGACTGGTTGCTGTCAAAATTGTATTTGTGTTGATTTGAGGTCAGAACCGCAACTAGTTTATCTGAGAGCTCAAAAACCTTCTCTGAAGTTATATGTACATATGCTAGTCTGAAGTTTTCTGATCATTTCATCAGAACACCAAGCTCCTTTAATGAAAAAGAAATGCAATAGAATCAATGGTTCTTTATAAGGTATCAGATCATGTGTGTTTTCTTTCAGTTAAGAATTTCCTGTTATCACATTCAATCAACTATCAGATTATTTTGAAGCCCATCCTTAGAAACTCTCATGGTGGCAATTACTTCAAAAGTTAACTATGCAGATTGGCAATACTTTAATGAGATTTTGATCAGCAGAAAATTATAGTGTGTCATTGATCCCTCTTAATTTGTCCATTATTGTCCCATAGAGAGCAATAGGACTCCCAAGGGAGAGTATGTCTTTATTTTTAATTGTATTTTATTAACATATATTGATTTACACATTAATGGGAGTCAGTGTAATATTTCATACATGCATAGAGCATGCATTGCAAAAAATCCCCAAATCCAACCACCTTTTCCTACCTCTCACCCCCAACCCTGCCACACATACCCACACATTATAATGATCAAATAATATTTCATTGTATATATGTACACATTTTCTTTATGCATTCATCTGTTGATAGATACCTAGACTGATTCCATATCTTAACTATTGTGAGTAATGCTGCAATAAACATGGGAATACAGCTATCTCCTTAATATGCTGGCTTTATTTCCTTTGAATATATACCTAGAGTGGGACAGCTGGATCATATGGTAGATTTATATTTTTTGTGTGTGAGGAATCTCCATACTGTTTCCATAGTGACTGTACTTATTTATGTTCCCCAAGGGAGGAGTTCTTGAGAAGCCATTATCTGATGTGGATATCAAGGTGGGTCTTCTGTGCATGGAGGTTCTAATACAGTATTGTGTTCTGGTTTATATGCTGTCTATACTTCTGTGTAACTTGTTAATATGCCTATGAATCCAACCAGGGAAGACTACCTTGTGAGATCATTCTTGGTCAAGAATCTAGCCTTCTCAGAACAAATGATTTCATCTGGAAAGAACTCTTCATACCTCTTCCTTAACTTCCAAAATAAATAGGGAATCATATTTCATGCTCAAAGCCTGATATCTAATATTCTGATATGTTACCATGACCATCTTAAGCTTTTCCATTCACTCACAGTCATAATTCCCCTATAATATCATAGCTAAACTCCAAAAAAAAAAAAACCCAATCAAAATGGGCCAAGAACCTGAACAGACACTTCTCAGAAGAGGATATACAATCAATCAACAAATATATGAAAAAAATGCTCATCATCTCTAGCAATTAGAGAAATGCAAATCAAAACTACTCTAAGATATCATCTCACTCCAGTCAGAATGGCAGCTATTATGAAGATAAACAACAATAAGTGTTGGCGAGGATGTGGGGGAAAAAGTACACTCATACATTGCTGGTGGGACTGCAAATTGGTATAGCCAATTTGGAAAGCAGTATGCAGATTCCTTGGAAATCTGGGAATGGAACCACCATTTAACCCAGCTATCATTCTCCTCAGACTATACCCAAAGGACTTAGAAACAGCATACTACAGAGACACAGCCACATCAATGTTTATAGCAGCACAATTCATAATAGCTAAACTGTCGAACCAACCTTGATGCCCTTCAGTACATGAATGGATTAAAAAAATGTGGCATATGTACACAATGGAATTTTACTCAGCAGTAAAAGAGAATAAAATCATGGCATTCACAGGTAAATGGATGGCATTGGAGAAGATAATGCTAAATGAAGTCAGCCATTCCCCCAAAAAACAAATGCCGAAGGTTTTCTCTGATATAAGGAGGCTGACTCATAGTGGGTAAGTTGGGGGAGCATGGGAGGAATAGATAAATTCTAGATAGGGAAGAGGGGTGGAAGGGTAAGGGAAGGGGCAAGAGATTAGCAAGGATGGTGGAATGTGATGGACATCATTATCCAAAGTACATGTATGAAGACACAGATTGGGTGGCAATCAAATTCTTTTTCAGGTAATTCACTGTTGAGGTAGAGCAATGCCACAAATTTTTGTGTGTTGATTTTGTATTCTGCAACTTTAATGAATGCATTTATTAGTTCTAACAGTTTTTTTTCATGGAGTCTAGGGTTTTTTATACATAAGTGCCTCCTGTACTTTCTATGGTTCCCTTTCTATGGTTTTAGGTACTTGCAGTCAACTGTTTCCTGAAAATATTACTGGTAGTGTAATGAGAAGTTAAGATATTTGGAGAGAGAGAAAGAGACAGCACATGCTCACAATTTTTATTATAATATACTGTTGTCATTTTTCTATTGTTCTACTAGTTATTGTTAATTTCTTACTGTGCCTCATTTATAAATTAAATTTTATCATAGACATGTGTATATAGGAAAAAACATGGTATATATAGGGTTCAGTACTATCCATAATTTCAAGCATCTGCTGGAGGTCCTGGAATGTGTCCCCCATAAATAAGATGAAACTACTATATATATAAGATTACGTTGAAAGAAAATGTGATACAGGTACACAATGGAATGCTATTCAGCCATAAAACAAATGTAATCCCATTATTTACAACACAGAAGGAACAAGAGATCATTATGCTAAGTGAAATAAACCAAGCACAGAAGAATAAGTATCACATGATGTTACTCATGTGGAATCTAAAAAAGTTGATCTCCTAGAGGATAATAGTAGAATGATGATCACTAGAGCTTAGGGAGAGTAGGAGAGAGGGAGAGATTAGGAAAGGATGCTAAGATACACTTAGGAGCAAGAAGCTCTGGTGTGCTATTGTAGAGTAGGGTAACTATAGATGACAATAATGTACTGTACACTTTAAAAAGCTAGAAAGAAGGATTTTGAAAGATTTTTGCCATGAATGATAAATAAACATACTTATGTTCAACCTCATTTAAACACATAATATATGTAAGTATTGAAACCTCCTAAATAAGTATAATTTCTATTTTATGTGTCATTTAAACATAAATATGAAAAAAAGATAATGCTATCTGCAAATGGTGATGATTTGGCTTTCTCATTTCCAAATTGGATGCCATTTATTTCTTTTGTCTCATTTCTATGGCCAGGAAATCCAGTATTGTACTGAACAGAATTGGTAAGAGTTGGCATCCTTGTCTTACTCTGAATCTTACAGGAAAAGCTGTCAAATTTTCCCTACTGAGTATGATGTTAGCTATGGTTTTGTCTCTTATGGTTTTTACTCTGTTTAAAATCATTCCTTCCATACCTAATTTGTTGAAATCTTTTAATCAGAGATACTGAATTGTGTCAAATACTTTTTATGCATGCCTTGAAATGATCACATTTTTGTCCTTCATTTTGTTAATGTAATGTATAACCTACTGATTTATGTACATTGAAATATCCTTGCATCATTGAGGTGAATCCTATTTGATCATGGCTGGTGAAATTTTCAGTGTGCTATTGAATTCAGTTTCCTACTATCTTGTTGAGAGATCTATGTGCATTGGGGATATTGCCTGAAGTTTTTTCTTTTCTTTCTTTCTTTCTTTTTTCTAGTGCTTTTTTCTGGCTTTGGTATTAGGGTGATGCAGGCCTTGTAAAATCAGTTTGGAAGTATTCTCTATTTTTCTTTTTTTGGAAATAGTTTAAGAAGAATTGGAATTCATTCTTCTTCACATGTTTGGTGGAATTTATCAGTAAAGCCATCTGGTCCTGGGCTTCTCATTGTCAGGAAGCTTTTTATTATTAATTCAATCTCCTTATTCATTATTGATTTGCTAACATTTTCTATTTCTTTATAATTCAGTCTTGGTAGGTGATATGCATAAGGAAGTTTATTCATTTCTTCTAGGTTATCCAATTTGTTGATGCACAACTGTTCATAATAGTCTTTTATGATCCTTTTTATTTCTATTGTATCTCTTCCTTGAATTTCCTACATTGGCTAACAGTATCACCATCTACCCAGTCCCTACATCAGACAACAATTCTTCTCTTTCCTGCCACATCTAATAAGTCAGTAAGTCAAGTGTGTTTTATCTTCTAAGTACTTCTTAATTCTGTCACCTTTTCCATTCCCAGAAGTTTATGCTCTCACTATCACTCACCTGTATTACTATTATAGTTTCCCAATTTGACTTCATGGCTTCAATTTTACAAGTTCTATCACACTGCCTGCCAAGCCCAACTTCAGAACTGCTATTAGGGTGATTTTTCTAAATGTAAATTGGAGCAAATAATTTTCTTGCCCTAATAAAAAACCATTAAAAAAACCCCTCCCATTTGTTCTAGGAATAAATTTCAAGTTCCTTACCATGATTTAAAATACCTTTCATGATCTGTTTCTGCTTACTATCTTCATTTCCTTCCAGGCTCCTGTATCCTTCATTTTTTTGCAACATTTGGTATTAACATATACTTGCATTTATGAAAACAAGTATGTTTTCACCTCTCTATGCAGGGAATACTGCTGAACCTCAAATGGATAAAACCTTGCCATTTAAGATGCTATCTCCTGGTGCTCACTACAACAAATTATATATTTTATTGGTGATAGTCCCCCCCATTCTGGGTGTCCTAAATGGAAATTTAGTCATATTTCTGAAGTTTAAAATGGGTTAACCTGATATCTGTTTAAAAGCCATTGCTCTAATTTAGTTTATTCTTATTCAGTTTGGAATAAGTATAGCTTAACAACTTACATAGTATGGGTCTAAAATATTCACATAACATATCTATATATCTATATCTATCTATCTATCTATATATATATACATTATATATAAGTGGGTGAGGTAGAAATTGGGTAAAACAAGAGCAAAACTTCTTTATGTGATAGAATTAAAACTGTTTACTAAAAACACATACATTTCTTGATTTTTTTTCTGAATTTTCAAGATTGATTCTTGCTCTTGTAAAAATTTGTTAAGCATGTGAATCTCCCAAATTACTAACCTGCTCTCCATGCTCCTTTTACTATGCTTTCCAGTACATATTTATATATTTTGCAGGTATTTCATTTTAATTTCCCTACCCTAAGAGAGCTAAGAAATTCCTGTTTGAGAAGAGCTTAGAAAAGTTACTTCCTCTTCTTGAGAAAATATCTCTTGATGCAAGATATGTATTTGATGTCCACTTGTAATTTGCTTATGAAATAATGTCTCATACTATATATCAAGTACACAGCATTCTGGAATTCCAAGTGAAAATAAATATCGTATTTGTCTTTAATCAAAATGCCTTCATTCTGAGCAAGAAGAGCTAACTATAGTCCTGTAAATTCGTTGTATGTGACATGGGTGCATTCTGTCATTTTAGTATGTTTAATTTGGATTTAATTAATATTTTTATTTATGACAGGTAAAACTGCCACTTAAAATGGTGGAGATAAAACTTATGGAACATATTATATCAAAGGGTACTGTATGATGAATATATAAATTATTTTAAAGAAAGGCTGTGAAAAAATGCACGAATGGCAGATTTGTAATTAGACTAAAGTTACACCACCATTCTCCAGATTCTTGCTTAGATGGACTGCTAGAAAGTTAGTACATTTGTGAAGTGGAGAAAAAGTCAGTGGTAAGACTGAATCTGTCATTATGATCATCATTACTGCAAGAAGCAATTGGGTATTAAGCATGACATCAAAAGGATTGATAATTTTCTATAGGATAATGTAAAATGGTTTTGTTTTACCATTTTATACTGAGTTACTTGTTGAATATTATGAGCTATAATATGTTCTAATAAAAATGTTTCAACCTAGACATGGCCTCTAGATAAAAAATACAAAACCATTTAAAAGGTGAAACACCACAGAGAGGGAAATTAGTAAAATGAAGGAAAAGTGATGGCTATTTTCAAATTGGCAGAAGTAAATAACAAACTCATTAGAGGATTATTGTGAGACATACATTCAGGCTCTGAAAATTGTTTTAGATGACTTTGGAAAGTAAGGAAACAAGAGCAGTTCATATTAGGATAAATTGTATGCTGATTATGCTTATCTCAGCTCAAATTAATAATTTCATAAAAATCCTGTTCCACTGATAATATCATTAATCTTTATTTATATCTGCCAAGCAATATCCTGGGTATTTTACATGCTTTTGTTTCATTTAATTATAGAAAACCTGGAGGAAGGTATTATCAACATTCCCATTTTAAAGATGAGGAAATGTAGGTAGAGAGACACTGATGAAGTGGCTAGCAATTAAAAGATATTTTTGGTAAGCATACTTATCTACATTTAGCAAACATTATATGAGGGGACACTGGGTTTTTTATTGAATGGGAAGAATCTTCATTTCTATTTTCTTATTAAAAATCTTGAATATTCCCAAATTAGAACATGCCTCATTCCATTATATTGCTTCCCTCAGTAGGGAAGTTTTTGCACTTTTGTTTTGAGATGGGAAAAATGAACAAACTGCACTCTTCTGACTCTAGCATTTTCACCTTTTCTACTCTACTGTAATAATAGCCACAGAAAGTAAGACAATTTGGGCTAGTATAAAGGAGACAGAAGAAAGCACTAAAATCAGTGATACAGAGAATAATGCGAAGCAGGCCCTTTTCCCTTTTGGATAGTCTAATTCCTACACTTTGAATCAGAGAACTGGATTCTATATTCTATCTTTCCCAGTTCTGTATTGTTAATATCCATTTTGATCAACTTTTAACACATGGATCATATAGCATATCATGGCAAGATTCATGGAATTCGATTATTTCATCTGAACAGTTTGCACACTACCTGCAGCCCCTGAAGGTGGTAGGAATCACTGCTAATTTCATGGCAAAGGAAAAAAATCATCTATGTCATTAACTGAAGATATTGGGTCTGAGAGCCAGAAACTCCTACTCCCCAACTGATTTGATGCAAGAGTCCATTTGACCCCAGGCACAATGTATTCTTGTAAGTTTCTATTGCCTCTTATATAAACTGCTGACTGTGGAGAAACTTGATCAAAACATCAGAGATTGCCAGAGAAGCTCTGTTTGTGCCCTTCACAATCACTGATGAAGTGTCTTAACCTCGCCTTTTCTTGATGCATTGCATATTGTCATCTGTCTTCCTGACTACTACTGCATATGGCTGATTTGTAAATTCAAGCAAATGTGTTTCTGACTGGCACTGATACATCACTGATGCCAAAATATCAGAGAGGATGAAGCATAAGGACATATTTTTTGATTCAGATGGAAAATATTACAGATTTATGGGGGAGTGATGACAATAGCCATTCCATGATATCTTCATATAATCAGTACCACTCCATATCTTTCTTTACCAAATTTTATGACCTCAAAACTTAATTCAAAGAAATTATTTTCATGCTGACCCAAAAAGTATAGTGGGTAGATATGGGGATGGGGTTGGTTGCCACTCTTTTCTTGTACTGGAATTCCTTTGCTTTCCAATGACCACTTACAGAGTCATGATGCATAGAACATCTATTAATGTCCCATTGATATTGGTGTGATTTCCTCTAGGGGATTGAGGGCAGCACAGCATAGAGCCATTACTATCTAAAGGTTATATATAATGGATAATAGAGGAAAATGAAATAGCAGAAAGGAATTTGCATGGGAAATAGAAACAGTAAATAGTTTCAGTGAAAGATTTTACTTGGGTTATATAGCAACTGCAAAAGGGGTTGAAAAAAATGATGACTCTTACAGATTCAACAAGAGTCAAAAGTGAAATGGTTTTATATTTTGAAATATAATACTATTTTATTTCAACCACAGAAAGCCATTTAAAAATCATTTTATATATTACAGTTCTTATGGGGCATCTTTCACTTGAATGTGTATTTATGAATTCTTATTCTACCCTCCTGAGATGGTCAGCAATATAGCACTGATGGGATAAATCAAGGAAGAGATTTTTACTGATTTATCCAAAGTCACATAATGTCCAGATTGTGACAGAAACAGGAAGAAAGTTACAGTGTTAGCCATAAACATCTCCTCATTTTTTCATTCACTAACCCTCCTGTGCCAGCATTTAGCCTGATATTTCTGCATCTAGAAAATTGCACGCTAAATAATTTCAAAAGATAATTCTTACCATCAACCTATCAGCTGCACTCACCATTGCAATTGAAGACGTGGTACAACTAATTGAATTTGTAACTTAAAGCAAAAAATCTGGTGGATTTATTTAGTAGTCCAAGAAGTAAATGAAGTATAACATTTGCTAGAGTGCTAAAAAAAAAAAAAAAAAAAAAAAAAAAAAAGGCGACTAGGCCTAGTGCTCAAGAGTGTGTGCTCTGGAATCAGTCTGCTCTCTCTTAAAGCTCAGGATATTCACTTCTTAGTAATATGACCTCTTTAATTTGTTGTGCCTCGGTTTCCTCATAAAACTGATACTCTTAAGGAATGTTGAGAGAATTAAATGAGCTAATACATGCAAATAAATTAGCATAATTCATTTTTCAACAGATATTATTGACAGGGATGTTATGTGCCAAGCCTTTTCAGTAAAACAGTCATGGGTAATTCTCAGGACTAGTGAATTTTAGTAATAATAATAATATTTAACATTTGTAGGCTACTTGCAATATTTTAGGCCCTATGCCAAGTGCTTTGTTTATATTAATTCATTTCATGCTCATCACAATCCTATCTTATAGGTACTATTTAATAATTATTCTACAGATGAGAAATTGGAGGCTTGAAAATGTTACATAATTTGCTCAAGGTAACATATTTAAGTGGCAGAGGCTTAAATATCTATGCTCTTAACCTTACTTGTAATCTACACTGCCTTACTGTCATGCCAAGTTGATATACCATTGTTTACCTATTCAAAAAGGCAGTCCTTAAATGAATGAATTCTACTTTCACTTATTAAATGAATAAATACACATCCTAATTAAACATGTCTCACAATACATAATGAAAATTTTGATCCAGGAATAGCCATCATAACATATTTAAGCAGAAATACAGTTATGAATGTAGTATAAATGCATGAATGAGTTTGCTATTACTTGGATTTGTTTATACCAGGTGTTCATTCTTATATCTAAAACATTATCTCTCTGTGCACTAAAAGGTAGTGGAAATGAAAAAAACCAAATGATTTCTCTAATTAAGGCTGCTGATCCATAATATTCTGTCACACGGGGGGCGGGGGGAAGATGGGAGGATTAAATGAACTCTAGATAGGGCAAAGGGGAAAAGGGGAGGGAGGGGAAGGGAGGGGGAACAGGGATAGGAAAGATGGTGGAATGAGATGGTCATCATTACCCTAAGTACATGTATGAAGACAATAAGGATGTAACTCTACTTTGTGTACAACCAGAGATATGAAAAATTGTGCTCTATATGTGTAATATGAATTATAATGCATTCTGCTGTCATATATAACAAATTAGAATAGAAAATGGATCAAATAAAGCAAAATTTTTGGGAAAAAAGGTAATGGAAATGAATCCATAATGCAAAATTTGGTCTCATAATTGAATGAGAACATTTTAAATGGTCTTTAATTATACATAAATTTCTCAAATTATTTCTTATATTGAATGATTTCATATTAAAATCATTTTGAGTTGCAATACTTTCTCATCCCCCACCTTCATCCCTTAAGCAGTATTTCATATTACAGGTTATTACAAACCAAATAAACATACATGTTGAGTTATCCTGAAATACCTGAGATAAAAGATATATTTTGATATCATAGGGTAATATCCACATTTAATACAAACATTATTTAAATGTATCTAGAATGTGTGATGGAAATATAAAAGAGAGAAACCTGAACATCAGCATAGGCTATGATCCTATACTACTGACATCTTCAGTAATTTTCCTACGAAACGTATGTTTTTTTTTACTTACTGTTGCCTATTTTATGAGTCCAACAGAAAATGATTATGTGAACTCTCTTATTGTGCACTCTCTAGTTAAATGGAAACCACCAAATATAGTTTATTATTTATAATAAAGGCCAAATCCCTTTTTAACTACTTCTCAGAATCATATTCATGTGTCTTAGTGGGTAATTCTTCTTCAATTAGCAAACTGGATTAAACCTGAAAATAAGTTACTAGTGCGATATCTGGATAGAATATTTTTTCTATCATGACATTTTATGCATTCTAAGAATAGTACTTTCACAAAATACATGTTTCTTAATTTACATTTTAGACTTCAGAACCACTCAAGCAAGGAAATTAATATTAAGTCAAAATAAAATTCCACCCAGAAAAATCAATACAATTTGCTATTAAATGAGGGTAACTTTAATCAGGGTTACTCAAGAACAGCAGCAATATTTTTCCTTTAAGTATAAAGAGTGCCTTACAACTGTTTTTTGCTTTACTTTCCCAAACATAGTAACCACACAATTTTCAATTACCTAATGAAAATAAGGATACATTTTTTATCTCAGTGTAAAAATCTGAATTCTTAGGAAAAATTATGCACTGGATTTTCTGATAGCTTGCAAATAACTACTGCTTTAATGAAATTGCTACCTGAAAATTCAGTGGCAGTATTATTGTTTAACTGTAATTTAAGAAGCTATTGTAGATTAGTACTTATGACTTCTAATGAGAAAACCATAACAACCTTTTAATTGAAAGGAAAATGGTTAACTACAGTAATTGCAATCAATAAGACTGTGTTAGTAGTATAAATATTTCTTCTCAAAGACCATTCCTTACTCTCTGCAGCAGTATTTAAGGTTAAGAAATAAAAAAAAAAAACTAACTAGAAAGCCATTTGTTATTTATAATACTAACCTGTGATCCAAATTTTTACATCCCAAAGTGGAGAGAGAAATCCCGCAGCCCTCACCACAAGTAAAATAAGACTTTGATTAAGAAGAAAACGTAGGCATGTTTAGAAAGGGCTTACCAATCACATAGGCTAGTAACAAGGCCAAAGTCACCGTAATTGCAGTGGCGCTCAAGGCTGTGCACTTCCAATTACAGCACCTGTAAGGTTTGTTAAAGGTAAAGGCAGGCCGAGAAAAGGTGCTTCGAGGAAGTGGTCTGGGAGGGGGTGAGTACACGGTGTTGGACGTCAGAGGGTAGTTCTGACTGGCAGCACTGAAGATAGCAGATGAACCGGATCCATGTTTGAACAGAAAATGCCTGTGGGGGAGAAAACAAAAAAGTTTGGGCTATAATACCAAATCCCACTGCCATAAAAACATAAGCTCCACTAATTTCAAATAATACTATGACAAAGCTCAGAGGAATCAGAGGAGCCCAGCAAAAGTCTCATATATCTAAGAGGGAACTTTAAAGTGCCTCCAGTGGTCTCTGTCTTCTTTTCTCACTTACAGCTTTCCTCATTTAGACCATTAAGAAGAACAAAGAAGTCTTGCAGGGCTGGGTTTGTAGCTCAGTGGTAGGGCTCTTACCTAGCATGTTGAGGCACTGGGTTTAATCCTCAGTACCGCATTAAAAATAAACAAATAAAGGTATTGGGCCCATCTACAACTAAAAAATATTTTTAAAAAGAAGTCTTGCATTTCCTGACTCCCTGGCTAGTGAGCACTAACAATCAACACTTGGTATTATTCACTATATTCCTGTCTTCCATTCAATACAGAAAGAATATCATCAGGCATTTTGATAATTAGAATGGGCTGAACACCAGCGTTCCTCAATATCAAACCTTGTAGGCTAGCTTTTTCTCATATTTTCACCCAAAATTTCATCTTAAAAAATTATCAAGCACAGAGTCAAGCCAAAGAATTTTATAATAAACACCCATATCCTCACCAACTGGATTCTACAGTTAAGATTTGACCATATTCACTTTATCAACCATCTACACATCACTTCACTCTTCTATCCATCAGTTCCTCTCAGGTATTTGAGCAATTTGAAGCATACTGCTTACATCAGTATACTTCCCTTTACATATTTCAGCTTCCACATTATTATCTAGAGTTTGATACTTTTACAGTTTTTTCAATGCTATTTTTTACATGATCAAATGAACAATTTAAAGTGCACATTTGTGAAATTTGACAAATGCAATCACCTTTGCAAACTAAACCCCTATCAAGATGCAGAACATTCTCATTTTACTGGGAAGTTCCATCTCATCTTTTCTAAGTACATTGCTATCTCCATTAACAGATACAACCATTATTCTTTATTTTTTCCACTGAACATTCATATTGATTCTCATAGAACTTCATACAAATGGGGTCATGCTGCTGTCATATTTGAATTACTGCAGGATGATCATTGACTATTTTGTAAATATTGTAACGTAGATCTTCCTTAAATATTAGTGATATACTCACCTGGAAGGAGTTGCCAAAAACTAATAAGTGAAAGTGTTATGGTTTGGATAAGAGGTGTCCCCCCCAGAAGCTCATGGGTTATCCAATGTAGCAAAGTTCAGAGGTGAAATGATTAGGTGATGACAGCCATAAACTAATTGCTGGGTTATTCCATGTGATGGATTAATAATTGAAAAGGCCATTGTACTGGGTGGTAATTGTGCACAGGTGGGACATGGCTGAAAGAAGTAGGTCTCTGGGGGCATGCCTGTGGGGACTATATCTTGTCCTCAACCCTTTGCTTCTTGCATGCCATGATGTGAGCAGCATTCCTCTTTCATACCCTTCTGTCATGATGTTCTGCCTCACTTCAGGCCCAGAGCAATGGACTTAGCCAACCATGGACTGAAACTCTAAAGCCATGAACCCAAGAGTAAACTTTTCTTCATCTAAGTTGTTCTTGTCAGGCATGTTTAGTCATAGTGACACAAACCTGACTAGCACAGAAAATATAATTCTTTCTGCATACACTTTATGCCAACTGAAGGCAAGGTGCTATGTGTTGTGTTGAAGTCATTATCTAACTTAGCCTTCATTCATATGAAATAGGTCATTTTATTGGCTTCATTATTTATTTAAGGAAATGAAGCCCTATAGATGTTAAGCAACTTGCATAAATTTATCTGGCAAGTGAATGGCAGAATTGGAACTCAAGTCATTTGGGCTCAAAAGTCCTTAATATTAACTACTCTATGCCATCTGGAACAAAGCACATTATGTTGCTACAATTAAATGTACAAACAAAACCTCCTTGCTGAGCATCTATGTTCATCAAACAACCTCTTCTCAAGTTCAAGAGTCAAACTGACCACAACACAATAATTCTGAGTGACTTTAACACACCTCTTTCACCACTGGATAGAGCTTCCAAACAAAAACTGAAGAAAGAACTATACAACTCAATAATACAATCAATAACTTACACTTAACTGAGATATATAGGATATTTCATCCTTCAACAAGTGAATATACTTTCTTCCCAGCAGCACATAGATCCTTCTCTAAAATAGACCACATGTTATGCGACAAAGCAACTCTTAACAAATACAAAAAAGTAGAGATACTACCCTGCATTCTATCAGATCACAGCTTAAAGATTTCTAATTAAATTAGAAATCAATGATAAAATAAAAAATAAAACTACTCCAATACCTGGAGACTAAACAGTATGCTACTGAACGAATAATGGGTTGTAAAAGACATCAATGAGGAAATTAAAAAATTCTTAGAGGCCAATGAGGACACAAATACAACATATCAAAATTTCTGGCACACTATGAAGGCAGTATTAAGAGGAAAGTACATTGCATAGAGTTAATTCCTTAAAAGAAGAAAAAGTCAACAAATAAATGACCGAACATTACATTTCAAAACCCTAGGAAAAGAAGAAATCAACACCAAAACAGTAGAAGACAGGAAATAGTTAAAATCAGAGATGAAATTAAAACAAAAAAAAACGATTGAAAAAATTGATAAAACAAAAATTGGTTCTTCAAAAATAAATAAATAAATAAAATTGACAAATCCTTAGTTATCCTAACAAAGAGAAGGAGAGAAAAAACTCAAACTACTAACATACGTGATGAAAAAGGAAATACCAGACACTTTAGACATACAGAAGATCATTAGAAATTATTTTGAAAATTTGTACTCCAGTAAAATAAAAAAAAAATTCAAAGGCATTGACAAATTTCTAGAGGCATATGAGTTGCCTAAATTGAATCAGGATGATATACACAATTTAAACAGATCAATTTCAACCAAGGAAATAGAACATGCCATCATCAGAAGCCTACCAACCAAGAAAAGCCCAGGACAAGATGGATACACAGCTGAGTTCTTAAAAAAAAAAAAAAAAAAAAAAAAGCCTATAAAGAAGAACTAATACCTATACGTTATTTTGTGAAATGGAAAAAGAGTTGGCACTTCCAAACTCATTGTATGAGGCCAATATTACCCTGATGCCAAAACCAGACAAAGACACATCAAAGAAAGAAAACTTTGGAACAATATCACTAATGAACACAGATGCAAAAATTCTCAACAAAATTCTGGCAAATTTAGGGACTGGGGATGTGGCTCAAGCGGTAATGTGTTCGCCTGGCATGTGCGGGGCGCTGGGTTCAATCCTCAGCACCACATAAAAATAAAGATGTTGTATCCACCTAAAACTCAAAAATAAATATTAAGAAATTCTCTCTCTCTCTCTCTCCTCTACTCACTCTCTCTCTCTCTCTCTCTCTCTCTCTCTCTCTCCTCTAAAAATAATTCTGGCAAATTTAATACAAAAACATATCAAAAAGATAGTGCACCACGATCAAGTGGGGTTCATCTCAGGGATGCAAACTTAGTTCAACATATGAAAATCAATAAACATAATACATCCCATCAATAGACTTAAAGATAACAATCATATGATCATGTTAATAGATGCAGAAAAAACATTTGACAAAACACAGCACCACTTATGTTCAAAACACTAGAAAAACTAGGGATAACAGAAACATATCTCAACATTGTAAAAGCTACCTATGCTAAGTCCCAGGCCAACATCATTCTAAATGGAGAAAAATTGAAGGCATTCCGTCTAAAAATTGGAACAAGACAGGGATGCCATCTTTCACCACTTCTATTTAACATAGTTCTTGAAACACTGGCCAGAGAAATTAGACAGATGAAAGAAATTAAAGGGATACAGATAGAAACAGAAGGACTCAAATTAGCACTATTTGCCAATGATATAATTCTATTCCTAGAAGACCCAAAAAATTCCACCAGAAAATTTCAAAACTAGTAAATTAATACAGCAAAGTAGTAGGATACAAAATTAACACCCATAAATCAAAGGCATTTCTGTCCATCAGTGACAAATCCTCAGAAAGAGAAACTAGGAAAACCAACCCATTTACAATAGCCTCAAAAAAAAAAAAAAATACTTGGGAATCAACCCAACAAAAGAGGTGAAAGACCTCTACAATGAAAACTACAGAATGCTAAGGAAAGAAATTAAAGAAGATCTTAGAAGATGGAAAGATCTACCTTGTTCTTGGATAGGCAGAAATAATATTGTCAAAATGACCATACTACCAAAAGGACTATACAGATTTAGTGCCATCCCAATCAAAATCCCAAAGGCATTCCTCATAGAAATAGAAAAAGTAATCATGAAATTCATCTGGAAAAAATCAGAGACCTGAAATAGCTAAAGCAATTCTTAGCAAGAAGAGTGAAGCAGGTAGCATCACTATACCAGACCTTAAACTATACTGCAGAGCAAGAATAACAAAAACAGCCTGGTACTGGCACCAAAATAGACTGGTAGAAATAAATGCCACCTTTTTTTTTAAATCCATTCATCTATTGAAGGGCATCTAGGTTGGTTCCACATTCTAGCTATTGTGAATTGTGCTGCTATAAACATTGATGGGGCTGTGTCCCTGTAGTATGCTCTTTTAAGGTCTTTTGGGTATAGTCCGAGAAGGGGAATAGCTGAGTCAAATGGTGGTTCCATTCCCAGCTTTCCAAGGAATCTCCATACTGCTTTCCAAATTGGCTGCACCAATTTGCAGTCCCACCAGCAATGTATGAGTGTACCTCCCCCCCACATCCTCGCCAGCACTTATTGTTGTTTGACTTCACAATGACTGCCATTCTTATTGGAGTGAGATGGTATCTTAGAGTAGTTTTAATTTGCATTTCTCTAATTGCTAGAGATGGTGAGCATTTTTTCATGTATTTGTTAATTGATTCTATATCCTCTTCTGAGAAGTGTCTGTTCAAGTCCTTGGCCAATTTGTTGATTGGGTTATTTGTTTTTTTTTTTTTTTTTTTTTTTTGTTGTTGTTGTTGTTGTTTAACTTTTTGAGTTCTTTGTAGAATCTAGAGATTAGAGCTCTATCTGATGTTTGAGGGGTAAAAATTTGTTCCCAGGATGTAGGCTCCTTATTCACCTCTCATATTATTTCTCTTGCTGAGAAAAACCTTTTTAGTTTGAATTCGTCCCATTTGTTGATTCTTGGTTTTAACTCTTGTGCTATAGGTGTCTTATTAAGGAATTTGGGACTGCCCCCACGTGATGAAGATTAGGACCAACTTTATCTTCAATGGAATATTGCTCAGCACTAAAAAATAACAAGATCATGGCATTTGCAGGCAAATGGATGGCATTAGAGCAGATTATGCTAAGTGAAGTTAGCCAATCCCTAAAAAACAAATGCCGAATGCCTTCTCTGATATAAGGTGGGTGACTCAAAATGGGATAGGAAGGAAGAGCATGAGAAGAAGACTACTACTAAATAGGGAAGAGAGGTGGGAGGGAAAAAGAGGGAGAAGGGGAGTTGCACAGAAGATGGAAGGAGAACCTCATTGTTATACAGAATACATATATAATGTTGTAATGAGAAAAAGGAAAAAGAGTGTATCACATTAGATTGGATAGAGAGAAAGCATGGGAGGGGAGGGGAGCAGTAGTGGGGATAGGAGGGGCAGCAGAATAGAATAGACATTATGATTGATGTATTATATAGGTGACTGTATGACCAATGTGATTCTGCAACCTGTACAATTAGAAAAATGAGAAATTATACCCCAATGATTCAAATGTATGAATTGCAAGATCATTGTAATGTCATGTGTAGCTAATAAACAAAAAAAAGAAGGGTAAACATGAAAAATCAGCCATCCCATTAATTGCCCAAGATGAAAAATAGGTCCTTGTCACTACATTAAAATACAGATTACAGGAAAAATCACAAAATATAGAATGTTGTGTTTCTAAAATCTTATAGAAGAAAAATATTCCAATAGATATTTTATTTTTTAGAAAATACTAAAAGTTAAAATTATCCATAAAAAATAGACTGGTAAACCAATGATACAGAATAGAGGACACAAGAGACTAACCCACAAAATTACAATTATCTTATATTAGACAAAGTTGCCAAGAACATGCATTGGAGAAAAGATAGTCTCTTCAATAAATGGTGCTGGGAAAACTGGAAATCCATATGCAACAAAATGAAATTAAACCCCTATCTCTCATCATGCACAAAACTCAACTCAAAATGGATCAAATACTTGAGAATACAACCAGAGACCTTGTGTCTAATAGAAGAAAAAGGAGGCCCAAATCTCCATAGTATCAGGTTAGGCCCCAACTTCCTGAATAAGACTCCATAGCACAGAATTAAAATTAAGAATCAATAAAAGGGATGGATTCAAACTAAAAAGCTTCTCCTCAGCAAGAGAAACAATCCGTGAGGTAAATAGAGAGTTTTCAACTTGGAAGCAAATCTTTACCCCTCACACATCAGATAGAGTGCTAATCTCTAGGGTATATAAAGAGCTCAAAAAGCTAAGCACCAAGAAAAAAAAAGAAAAAGAAAGAAAACAAGCAATATGGGCCAAGGAACTGAACAGACACTTCTCAGAAAAGGATATACAATCAGTCAACAAATATATGAAAAAAATTCTCATCATCTCTAGCAATTAGAGAAATGCAAATCAAAACTAAGATTTCATCTCACTCCTGTCAGAATGGCAGCTATTATGAAGATAAACAACAATAAGTGTTGGCGAAGATGTGGGGAAAAAGGTACATTCATATATTGCTGGTGGGACTGCAAATTGGTGCAGCCAATATGTAAAGCAGTATGGAGATTCCTTGGAAATCTAGGAATGCATCCACCATTTGACCCAGCTATCCCACTCTTGGTCTACACCCAAAGGACTTAAAAACAGCATTCTACAGGGACACAGCCACATCAATGTTTATAGCAGCACAATTCACAATAGCTAAACTATGGAACCAACCTAGGTGCCCTTCAGTGGATGAATGGATAAAAAAAATGTGGCATATATATACAGTGGAATATTACTCAGCATTAAAAGACAATAAAATCATGGCATTTGCAGGTAAATGGATGGAGTTGGAGAAGATAATGCAAAGTGAAGTTAGCCAATCCCAAAAAAACAAATGCTAAATGTTTTCTCTGATGTAAGGAGGCTGATTCATAGTGGGTTAGGGAGGGGGAGCATGGGGGGAATAGATGAACTCTAGATAGGGCAGAGGGGTGGGAGGGGAAGGGAGGGAACACAGGGGTAGGAAAGGCAGTTAGATCCGATGGACATCATTACCCTAAGTACATGTATGAAGACATGAATGGTATGACTCTGCTTTGGGTACAACCAGAGATATGAAAAATTATGCTATATATGTGTAACATGAATTGTAATACATTCTGCTCACCTATATAACAAATTAGAGTGAAAAAGTAAATAAAAAATGAAAAATAACCTCCTTGCTAAGTAAAAAGCCAACATTACTCTGTACATGTAACCTATGCTCCAAAGCATAAATCACTGAGTGATTTTAAGAATGATTTCTAGATTCCATATTTAAAGAAAAAGAGCATAAGCATTCAAAAGGGAAAAACACAACTCTACATGCCAGTTAATGAGAAACATCCATAATAGAGAATTTTGATTTTGTATTCCTAGATTAAAAAAAAATTTTAAAGGGCTGAGTAGCAGGGGGGGATTGAGATTCACAAGTCATTCTGGAAGGGAATTTGGCACTATGTACCAAAGACTTTAAATATATATGCATTAGTTTACACAATAACTATGCTTATAGGCATTTATTTTCAGGAAAAACATGTATGGCAATGTATATAAAAATCATTCATTGCAGTGTTATTTATAATAACAAAAATCCCCACCTAATAATGATTGGTATTTTATTATATCAATTATTTTACAAACACAGAATTCTATACAACTATTTGAGATTGTGTTGTAAAAGAATATCTGTTCACTAGGAGGAATGTTTATAAATATTGCCTAGTGAAGGAAGTCAGGCCATAATCTTTCAAACAAAAAAGTCTATGTCTTCATGGAAAAATAATATTTTGTGTTATGTTTGGATGGGAGGGTTGTTTCCTGAACTTTTCTGTCTTAAGCTTGTATTGATTTTGTAACTAAGATAAAAAAGATTGGTGGGGAGGAAAGTGGAAAATTTGCTGGACAGCACCAACTACCCAACAATTGCTTCTGTTTAAGTGGACATGATTTATTGAGCACCTAGAAAGGTCAGGCATCAGCTTACGCAATTTATATGCATTATTTTGATCCTCATATGTCTGCAAAATTGATATTATTATCCTAATCTTATAGATGATTAATATGAGACCCAAAGAGGTTTAATAGAAGTAGAGTGGAAGTAATAATAATTATCATAATACTGATGAGAGATGACATTTGAGTGCTTGCTTGTGCCACGCATTGTTTTAAATATTCCACAAAGCATTTTATCATTTAATCTTTTCAACAACTTTATTACAGTTAGTGTCTTCATTTTCTAGAGGGACAAACAAAACACAAAGAAATTAAGTAACTTTCCCATGGTTCTGCATCTAGTAACTGGTAGAACCGAAATTCAAACCCAGACAAACTGGCTCCAGAGGCATTGTTTTCAACTAATACACTACAATACTTCTGCTAGGTTGTGCAGGTAGAGAGTACATTAAAACTTGAATCCAGGCCTGTCAAGTCACAGGAAAAGCATGCCTTGTATAGAATTTGGCATTTAGGTTTTATTGAATTGAGCCACATTATTACCTTGTTCCCTTTGGGACTAATGGCAAGATTGTGATAATAAGGGCTTACAGAATCAGAATTGGAAGGAACATCTCAGAAACCATCCAGAAACCCAATTCCTTCCCTTTTCAGTTAGAGTACCTTAGACCCAGAAGATGAAAGTGATTTACCTAAAAATGACATATTTTGTTAAGCACATGGATAAAATTGGTTATCTGGAATTTCCAAAATGGTATATTTCTGTTGCTCTATTATACCTGTCCTGCAGAATCTTCAACAGATTAGTACCAGGTTCTATTCACCTGGGTTAACTGACCAGGCTCAACAAATATTATTGGTTTAAACAGTACTATATAACATATGTCTATTCTTTTGTTTGTAACATGTTCTTGCAGAAAGATTTAAAGACCATCCTAATTATTTTGGATGCATGGGTAAGCATTACAAAGAAGCTACCTTTTAGTTTGATGAGAAGCTAAAAGAGTTATTGCTACTGCT
This sequence comes from Callospermophilus lateralis, assembly GCF_048772815.1. Classification (NCBI taxonomy): domain Eukaryota; kingdom Metazoa; phylum Chordata; class Mammalia; order Rodentia; family Sciuridae; genus Callospermophilus; species Callospermophilus lateralis. The sequence continues at coordinate 101,064,396 of NC_135325.1, forward strand.
AAAGGCACCTAAATTATCCCCAGGATGAAGAAATAGTATATAAATAGTAATAAGAATAACTATATTTTATTGAAGAAGTGACTCATAACATTGTGCTCTTTTCATTTGATTGTGCTTCCCTTTTCAGGCTTTGAAATAATCTCATCTGTGCCATAAAAAGGAAGATTTCTTCTTTAATGTCTGCTTAGCAATCCCAGCCTGTGTTTTCCCCTCTGGCCATCTGATTTACCAGTAAGCAAGAAGTGTAGTACTGTGCAGGCAGCATAATGGAGTCGCCTTCCTAACTCCCTGCCCCTGCCCTACTTTTGAGGTGACAAAATGTCACTTACATATAGTTAATCCTATAAAGCAACACTCTGATATGTTCATATGGGAAGTTTAACAGTATGGGGCTGTTTTACTCAATGTTTGGAGACAAAATCTTCAATTCTTTGCATATTTATGAAGGCAAACAATTGGATTTTTGAGACAATGTAAGTGGTCCAATGTGTTGATATTGATTTGGTTTGGTATATCATTAAGAGGTAGAAGAAAGACAAAGAAAGAGAGAATTGTTGGCTATTATTATAGCAATTACAAGCAATAATCAATATCCCTGAGCACTGTAATTTCATATGATGTACACTAAAGGATTTCCAAATGCAGTTTCATAAGTAAAATATTACAACATAATGAATAAATTCAACACTGGTCACAGCAGAGCAACATTTAAACTAATTCATATTTGAGTGGAATCCAAATTATAGTCCTTGGTGAGGGTAGATAATAAAGTGAATTCATATAGTATGATCCTTATTTTCTTATTAACAAGCTCAGATTAAGATTCTATGCTGAAAGTGATCTATATACTTTGATGTTCATCATGAAAAATAGCAATGAAAATGCTACGTAGTGTCATAGGATTTGTGGTCCATTGTTGGAAAGTGAAATCAGTGCCTAATATGCTTTCCTAGTCCTTGAAAAAAGTAGGAGCATAAAGACAAATGTTCAGTGCTAGATTCAGCAATGTGCTCATAAAATCAGATCATCTATCTAAGCACACTGCTTTTCCCTGGGGATCTGAAGATATACTAAAATGTTGCTATCAATTTCATACAATTGGGTTTTTTCCACAGACCAAATGATAAAAATGCAGTTCAAGAGTTTATGTGTAAGTAGTACTCTTCTTTGCATCTGTTTTAATATTCAACTTCAAATTTAAAAAGGAAAAGCAAGATATTGCCAAAAGGAAATGGACATATAAGGAAATTGAAAAAAAAATCTTCAAAACTGATGAGACCCAGTGGTGGTAAATGGGGATATAATAAATGTTCTTGTAAGGATTTTAAAATCTTCTATTAAAAAGAGGAAATATACTCTCTCTTTTTAAACCCCTCATACTACATAAACCCCTCATACTATATAATTATGAGGGTATCTGTTAGCATTAAATAATGTGATTTAATGTGGCACTTAAAATTCTACAGAAGCAGAAATCCATAGCTTTTTAAAAACAGATGCATAAATAGCCAGTATTTTTCTCTTTTTTAAAATTTTTTTTAGATGTTGATGAACCTTTATTTTATTCATTTATTTATGTGTGGTGCTGAGAATCAAACTCAGTGCCTCACACATGCTAGGCAAGCGCTCTACCACTGAACCATCCAGCCCTGTATTTTTTCTTTCACATTTCACAAACATTCTTATGTAACACATTGCTAAACCTATATTCCTGTAGTTATAAGCATTTGACTCATTGTTATACCCAGAGGAAGGAATTCAATTTGTTTTTAGAAGAAGCTGAACTTGATTTTTTAAAAAGATATGAAGGTCCAAATCACATTTGGATAAGGTAGTAGAATTTGGATATTTGCTTATTTTTAAAAAAATATTAAATGCATTTTATTATGATAAAAAAACCATGTGACACAAAATTTACCATCTTAAGCATTTTAAGCATATACTCCAGTACTGTTAAGGATATTCACATTGTTGTGCAACAGATCTCTGGAACCTTCTAACAAATCTGAAACACTATACCCATTAAAAACTCCTTTTTCCTTTCCCCTAGCAACCACCATTCCACTCTTTTTAAAAATTATTTGACTACTTTACATATTTCATATAATTGGAATTATACTATATTTATATTTCTGTGCTCTGTTTATTTCACTTAACATAATAACATGTGACAGATTTTTTTCCCTTTGTAAGGCCAAATAATATTCCACCATGTGTCTGTATCACATTTTGTTTATCTGTTCATCCACTGATGGACACTTAGGTTGCTTGTACATCTTGGCTTTTGAGAACAGTGTTTCTATGAATATAGTGGCATGAATACCTCTTCAGGGTCTGCTTTTAATTCTTTGGGATAAATACACAGAAGTGGGATTGCTAGATCATATGGTAGTACTGTTTTCACATTTCTGAGAAACTTTCATGCCATTTTTCACAGTGATTGCTATTTTTCAATCCCACCAACTGTGTAAAAAAGTTCCATTTCTCCACATCTTCTTTAATGTTCATTATTATTATTATTAGTAGTAGTTTTTTGTAGTGTACCATCCTAATGGGTAAGGCAACATCTCATTGTGGTTTCAATTTGTACTTATCTGACTAGTAGTTGACCATCTTCATATATTTGTTGGCCATTTGTACAATGTCTTTGGAGAAATGTCTATTCATAGGTATTTATTATAATGCCTTCAAATAACACATGCAAATAAAGAAAATATTATTTGGGATCTGCTACATTTTCTTCTCTGACAAGGATACCTAGTGTTGTTTTGTGGAAAAGGATGATTCCTGGCCAATTATCAACCTCAACATCCCTAGTTTTTCTGTTCCTGATACTCCTTTTAAGAAAAAAAAAATACTCCTAAAGAGCATTTATCTAGGGACTGGGGTTGTGGCTCAGTGGTAGAGTGCTCACCTAGCATGCATGAGGCACTGGGTTCTATCCTCAGCACCACATAAAAATAAAATAAAAGTTTGTGTCCACCTAAAATTTAAGAATAAATATTTTTTTAAAAAGAGTATTTATCTAAATTCTTCTTGAGCTTAACTGTATTATCAGTTTAGAAAACACCCTGAATTATCAAATTGTGCTCTTCTACTAACAGAATCATAAGGGAGGAAGTCGATTTGTTCTAGGATTCTACCTTTATCTGCACATCTTCTCTAAACCTTATATGTCAAATGTGGGGGATAAAAAAAGAATACAAGAAAGATCAGTAGAGTAGATAGAGGGGAATGAAGAGAAAGGAGGGGTTAGGAAAAGGAAAGACAGTGGAATTAATGTGATACAACTTTCCTACATACATATATGCAAAAAGATCAGTATAATAGAGGGAAGCAAACAGCAGAAGGGAGGAAGGAAGGTAAAGGGGAAGTACTGGGGTTGAATTAGAGCAAATTATATTCCATGTTCTTATGATTATGTCAAAATAAATTCTATTGTCATGTATAACTAAAATGAACCAATAAAAATATATACTTTGTCATTCATTATTTTAAGATAAAAAAGAGTTTTAATGTACCTATTGATGCTTTAATTTTCTAAGTATTAAGTCTTAGCTCTCTAATCTGTTCTCAAATGGAAATACTCTAGAGTCTTTATCAGTGTTCATGTGATTTTACAAATGGGTTATTCAATAGCAGAAGCGATATCTGCACTACTTCATCAACTTCCCTTAAATTTCATATGTCTTGAAGGTCAGAAACAGGTTTTAATTTCTAGTATGGTATCATTTACTTCAAAGGTATAGGAGACATCAATGTTTATGGCAGTTCAACTCACAATAGCTATGGAACCAACCGATGCCCTTCAACAGATGAATGGATAAAGAAAATGTGGTATATATACACAATGGAATATTACTCAGCCTCAAAGAAGAATGAAATTATGGCATTTGCCAGGAAATGGATGGAAATGGAGAATATTACACTAAGTGAAATAAGCCAATCTCAAAAAACCAAAGGTTGAATGTTTTCTCTGATATGAGGATTCTGATTCATATTGGTTGAGATAATAGAAGTACTTTGGATTGAACAGACGGGAGTAAAAGGAGGGGAGGGGGTATGGAGGTAGGAATGATAGTAGAATTAATCAGACATTATTACCTTGTGTGCATATATGACTACATGGTCAATGTAATTCTACATCATGTACAACCAGAAGGCATGAGAAGTTATACTCCATTTATGTACGATGTGTCAAAATGCATTCTACTGCCATGTATAACTAATTATAACAAAAAAGAAAGTATAGAAGAAATATTTAATAATTTGTGTGATATTTTTGCTTCTTTTCACTGTGCAGAATGAATGAAGCTGGGGACTTTAAAAAAAAAAAAGTTTCTTCTCAGCAAAAGAAACAATCTGTGAGGTGAATAGAGAGCCCACATCTTGGGATCAAATCTTTATCCCTCACACATCAGATAGAGCACTAATCTCTAGGGTATATAAAGAACTCAAAAAGCAAACACCAAAATAACAAATAACCCAATCAATAAATGGGCCAAGGACCTTAAGAGACACTTCTCAGAAGAGGATACACAATCAATCAACAAATATATGAAAAAAATCTTCATCATCTCTAACAATTAGAGAAATGCAAATCAAAACTACTCTAAGATTTCTTTTTTTATTTTATTTTATTTTTTTATTGGTTGTTCAAAACATTATAAAGCTCTTGACATATCATATTTTATACATTTGATTCAACTGGGTTGTGAACTCCCATTTTTACCCCAAATACAGATTGCAGAATCACATTGGTTACACATCCACGTTTTTACATATTGCCATACTAGTGACTGTTGTATTCTGCTGCCCTTCCTATCCTCTACTATCCCCCCTCCCCTCCCCTCCCATCTTCTCTCTCTACCCCATCTACTGTAATTCATTTCTCTCCTTGTTTTTTTTCCCATTCCCCTCACAACGTCTTATGTGTAATTTTGTATACCCCTGAGGGTCTCCTTCCATTTCCATGCAATTTCCCTTCTCTCTCCCTTTCCCTCCCACCTCTCGTCCCTGTTTAATGTTAATTTTTTTCTCATGCTCTTCCTCCCTGCTCTGTTTTTAGTTGCTCTCCTTATATCAAAGAAGACATTTGGCATTTGTTTTTTAGGGATTGGCTAGCTTCACTTAGCATAATCTGCCTACTCTAAGATTTCATCTCACTCCAGCCTGAATGGCAGCTATTATGAACACACAAACAACATAAGTGTTGGCGAGGGTGTGGGGAAAAATGTACACTCATACACTGCTGGTGGGACTGAAAATTGACGCAGCCAATATGGAAAGCAGTATGGATATTTCTTGGAAAATTGGAAATGGAACCACCATTTGATCCAGCTATTTCTCTCCTCGGTCTATACCCAAAGGATTTAAGAACAGCATTCTACAGGGACACAGACACATCAATGTTTATAGCAGCACAATTCATAATAGCTAAACTTTGGAAAGAACCTATATGACCTTCAATAGATGAATTGACTTTAAAATGTGGTATATATACACAATGGAATATTACTCAGCAATAAAAGAGAATAAAATCATGACATCTGCAGGTAAATGGATGGAGTTAGAGAAGATAATGCTAAGTGAAGTGAGCCAATCCCAAAAAACCAAATGCAAATGTTTTCTTTGATATCAGGAGGCTGATCCATAGTGGGATAGGGAGAGGGAGCATGGGAGGAATAGAGGAACTCTAGATAGGGCAGACGGGTTGGAGGGGAAGGGAGGGGCATGGGGTATAAATGATGGTGGAATGTGATGGTCATTATTATCCAAAGTACAGGTATGAAGACATGAATTGGTGTGAATATACTGTGCATACAACCAAAGATATGAAAAATTGTGCTCCATGTGTGTAATAAGAATTGTAATGCATTCTGCTGTCATATATAAATTTAAAAATTAATAAAAATATGAAAAAAATTCAAAAAATTAAAATTAAAACAAACAAAAAATGTGAAAGATATTATTCATTCATATCACAACTTTTTAAAATAAGTTTTAGTTGTCAATGGACCTTTATTTTATTTATTTATATGCAGTGCTGAGAATCAAACCCAGGGCCTCACACATGCTAGGAAAGTGCTCTACCGCTGAGCCACAACCTCAGCTCCTCTCAACCCTTTTTGTGAGACATTTTGGTAATAAAATAATTATTGTTGATAGAAATAGTGATAATTTAAAAATAATTGCTATTTACTGAACATATGTACTAAGCACTCTGATAAAGTACTTCATGTCACTGAATTCTCAAAATATCACTCTTAGATAGATTATCTGCCTTTTATAGGTGATGTAACCAAGAAGCAGGTATCAAGATATATAATTTCGTAATATCACACAACCAACAAGTGAGTTGGAAACTACCGTTAGTTCTGTTGTTTAATAAAATGCAAGCCACATGACAGTAGAGATGTCTTACTTACTGCTGTATTTCTAGCATCTAAAATGATGCACAGCCAACAGGTACTCAATAAATATTTTAAAAACCAAAGCATGAATTATAAAACCTATTTACTTAACCACCAAGCACATATTAGTTCACAATATTAGTTATAATATTAATCATTAAGGTAATACAGTATTCTTAAGTCAAATGACCATCTGGTTTTTCTCAAAGATGAACATATATTTAAGCTAAATATTTCCCTGAATATGTTTTTATGGAAATATTTCTTTCACCTCTTAAAATTACAGAAATAATAAGATGATATTAGGAGGGTAGTATATACTTATAACCATTATGAAAGTGAGCTAATTGTCATGCCTCCTTGTTTAGAATGTGAGAGACATCAGAAAATTTTCAAACAATAGTACATTGGACTTTCCTATAGAAAATAAACATTTTTGGTAGAGGATATTTGTAGGTAAAATGAAATCAGGAGTGCTCGTGTAGAAATATAAGTCCTAGAGAATGAAAATACTGCATATTTTACAATATTTGACCAAGCTGCTTCAGTATACCCCAAAATAAATTAAAATAAACAATTCTACACTACTTCATAATAATGTCCTTTTAAGTCCACCTCTCATTTTCTTCAAGTTATGCTCTGTGGATTTGACTTTAATTTAAAAATTGATATTTAAAAACTCTACACCAGTTGAAAGGTAAATATCAAATTAATATTTTCTATCAATGCAAATGTTCTGATATTAAAAGGCTCAGGCCAATATATAAAATTATTTATTAGATAAGTAAGCTTACTTCATTTTCATTTAATAATAATTTAGGGCTTGAGATGTGATGTGAAAGGTATAATCCTTTTAAAGTAGAAACATTTAGAAAGCTATTGGAGGTTACATTTTCAGTTGTCTTTTCATATTATACATGGTTCCCATGAAGAAATAACAGTTTTTAGTAGTTCACTTCCTAACAGGGACTACTTAAAAGCAGAACAAGGGTCTGGGGATGTGGCTCAGTGGCAAAGTACTTGCCTAACACATGTGAGGCACTGGGTTCGATCCTCAGCACCACATGTAAATAAATAAAATAAAGGTCCATTGACAACTAAACAATACTTTTTTTTAAAAAAAAAAAAGCAGAACAAACATGTGACCTGGGACAAATTTGGGACCACACCTTTGAAACTAAAGTGGATTCTAAATTTTCTGGGACTTCTTAAAAAAAACTTTTCATTGTGTAAAGAAATTCAATTCTATTTCCCTTTGCAAATGCTGAAAACCAGCTCCCAATTTAACTCATCAGAGCAACCTGCTGATTTTATAGAATTGTCTTTACTGGCTATTTACTTTGGTTGTTTTCTTTTTAAAGGAGGGGGTAGTAGGAAGAGTGGTATATTTAATTACCTTTTTATTCATCCTCATTTTCTACAGACATGTATTTTCCTCATTTATTTTATGAGCCAGTTGACATAGTATGCTTTTCTGTATCATTTGTTTTTATTGAATTGTAATCTACATTAGCAAGGGCATCTTATTTTAAAGAAAGAATGTTTAAAATTAATTACAAAGTAGTGCAAGAAGAACAGAACCTAAGAGTTTCACATTAAACTCTTCAAGTTGAAAATCTAGATTGCTGTTCTAATGTAACCTTTTTTTTTTTCCTTTTTTTTTTTTTTGCAGTTCTAGAGATTGAACCCAGGAGGGCGCTGCTTTACCATTGAGCTATATCCCCAGCCCTTTTCATTTTTTTTTTTTTTTTTTTTGGAGACAGGGTCTCATTAAGTTTCTGAGGTTAGCCTCAAATTTGTGATACTCCTGCATCAGCCTCCTGAGTTGCTAGGATTATAGGTGTGCACCACTGTACTCAGCCTCTAATGCAACTTTTAAAGGATGTTTATCAACATTTACCTTATACCAGTTCTTATTTCTTTGACAGTCTTATTCATGCATGTAATTTAAAGGTAAAAATGCATTATAATGCCATAAAATATCAATAAATGCCACTCAATTCAGTCTCCTAATCTATCCAGCATAATTTTTTTTTCTAAAGGACAAGCACACAAAAGGATTGGTTGTCATTTGAAATATTAGCCACAAAATCAAAGGGGTGGTCTGAAGCAGAGAATGTCTGCTCCTAATAAACATCTCTATTTTCTCTTGCAGGACACAGAGGTAGAAAACATTTCCCATTTTTCTTAGGTGTGGTCATGTGACTGAGTTCTAGATGAAGAAATGTAAAGTGTGTGCAAAGTGATGTTTTGATACTTCAAGACATAAAAACTTCCAAACTCAGGGTCCTCATTCTCCTTCCTCATTAACTGACTGGAAGTAAACAGACCCAAGAGAGAAAGGAAACTAATAATTCATTTCATGGAATATTATGCAATCATAGAAAATACAAAGAATTTGCAACCACATAAACATTTTAGACATGCTGATTATTGTCTTTCAGCACAGAGCCATTGACAAGGCATTCCTATGCACAATTTCCCCATCCTCCAATCCCCACTCCATGCAGCCATAGTTAATTGATCAAGAATTAGATGGCCAACTTTACAGGAAACTGTAGTCCTCAGAAATCTAGACATACGGATGGAGATAAAATATAATAGAGGAAGAGAATGAAATCCCATCTAAAGTAAAGCCTGAAAATAGAACAAATACGTAGAGAGAAACAAATTATACATGTGCCCCTAGAAAGACAAAGAATGATGGAAAGAGTTGTATCCTCTATTAGGTTTTTATTGTGTTTTTTTGCACTGTGAGAATAACATTATCATTTAAAAATATTTTTGTTGTTGTATATGGAAAGGATGCCTTTAGTTTATTTTTATGTGGTGCTGAGGATTGAAACCAGTGCCTCACACATGCTAGGCAAGCGCTCTACCACTGAGCTATAGCCTCAGCACCCCCATTATCATTTTTTTAAAACCTCCTTTATATTTGACTTAGTTTGAAATGTTTTCTGTTCTCAGTTACCATAAAATTCCTAAGGCAACATTAATTTTCCATGTTGGGAAAAAAATCAGAATTCATATAGTATATATTTTCAACATGGCCCTGTGCTATCCTTTCCCACCCCAAACTAAAAATAAATAAAAATCAAATACCCACTCTATAGAAATTTAATTTAGAGTAGAACATTTGGAAATATTAGTGGTAATGATCTTTGAGTGACAGAAATTATAGTTATTTTTCTTTGAGATTGTATGTGTTCTTTCAAGATTTCTAACTCTAAACCCAGTGCTTTTTTACCTATCACAGGAGGCCATTCAAAAAAGTGGAAGAGGATACTCTGGGACCACTAGATGGTTTGCTCATCTATAATTACCTCTATATCTAGAGCACTGTACAATAAAATTTCATATTTGAAGTGACAACTCTGGCATATTATAGTATTTTCAATTATAAAAGATTAAATTATGATCATTTGGATTAAAATGGAAAGTACATTCATAATTAAGAATGGTTTTAAACAAGAATGACAATTTTTGAAAAGTTCTATTTAACCTTAAGCTAATCACCAAATCCAATTAACCAGATCTTTCCAGTTTTCTAGGCATTTAGGCTCATCAAGATTTTAATATAAATAGAATAAAAACTAGTTGATGTCTCCAGGCAGGGAAATTTAACCAAACCATAAATATTCACCAGAAGATAAAAAGGGAAACTTGTGGTTCTTTACATACCAGAGATGAACTGTTAAGAGTTTAATTATTAGAATAGTTCTATGGAAACTTTCATTTCAGCTCCAACTCTTACTCCAACTACCAATAGGATACATTAGTAAAATTTTCTGAGACCTTGAAATGAGATAATGAGGAAGATATTTTGGACAATTGAGAATTATCCATACATACTTACATATGCACAAGCCTATATGTGCATAAACACATGCATAGTTACATGTATACATTACCTAAAATCTGAATTTTTTTATTTTAACCAAATATATTCAGCTACCAAAAAGGAACCAGCCATGCTGCCATAAAGTTTTCTAAGTAAATGATACCATTGACTATGTTAATGACAAAATTTGAAAGATTAGACTGTCATAGATAAAAGATAATTATTTTAGTTGAAGGTTAGGGGAAATAAAAGATTATAAATATTTTATGCCAAAGAAACTCGATTTACTTAAGAAGCTAATATCATATTATAGTTGATATTTTCACAGTTAAATTAGAAATAGTCATCTGTATTAGAACTTATAATAGTCATTTATATTACCATCTATTTTTTAATATAAGCCTTGAGAATCTATGTCACTATTTTGTATTTTCATCAATAACAAGTCACTACCTAGTATATTGTATATGTCTGATGTAGATGAGAAGTTTGAGTTATGATCATAGCTTGGCCAATGATAGTTACTTGCTTTTGGGAATATGACTTATATTTGAAAGCCAATTTTAAGTAAGAGTGGGAGGATAAAATATCACTTTCTACTATGAGAATAACTGAGGCAAATTTTTGCACATACTATATTTATTAATTCCTGAAGTTTGCTCTTGTTATGACTTGGCAACTTAGGAAGCCTCGACTGCTATGTGGGATCCCACGATTTCTTTAGCACTATGTAATGGCGCCTGCACATTTCTATGTCCTTTACCATTAAGAAATTTGCTCTCTAACTTGATATGTCAATTTCTTCCTGTTCTTCCTGTTCATAACATCACCATCCTGATGACCACTGTGTACCTCTTCATGGAACATAGTTCCTGTTTTATTCCCCTTCCAATCCGCATGAAATTTTTACCCAGATTCAGTTTCCTTTAAGTCTGCTATCCCATTTCAAAACAGAAATTTATCTTTTGTTTCCATTATCTTATCTTTTATCAATTCTTCAAACCCAAGGCAGTGTCCTTCAATCTTACCACATTACTGAAATTTGGCTGCTTAAAAGTTTGTAAATGACAGATCCAATCAATGGTCTCTTCTCATCCATGTTTTATTTGACTCCTTTGTGACATTTTAAAATCATGATCACCATTTCCTTGAAATTTTTTCATCTCTTGTTTGTGCTCTTGCATGATTAGTCTTTTTCTCCTTCTTGGACTGCTAAGATAAAAGTGTTTTCATGGTATAGTTTATGGCCTTCTCTTATTTTGTATTGAACTCAAAGATTTCCTCCATCATTCACAGAAGTTCAATTACTATGTCTACCAATGAAACTCTTAATTGCCCATGTCTATCATGAGCTCTAGAATCAGATACACCTAGGTTTGGACTGGTTCTACTACTTACTAACTGGTCCCCTTGTGGCATGTTGTTCAACTTTTTTACACTTCTGTTTTAAAAATGTATGTTGAAATAAATAATATAATTCCTTGGCAAAATGCTTGGTACATGGTAAACATTCACTAAGCAGGAAAAGTAACGTTTTTTTCCCTTCCTCTCTGCACCTGGATCCATATTTTCAACAATTTATTGGACATTGAACACTTTGACCTGGATATCCCACACAGATGTTCTAATATTTCCAAAGGAAAATTCATTAACTGCTTCTACCAACTTCTGTTCTTGACTTAAAATATTTACTCCATCTATAGTTTCCTGCTAAGATAGTCTATCTATGCATCCTATAAAATTTTTGTTGAAAAGTATGAGCCAAGTACTAAATAATCTTAGTAAGAAAGGACATAATTCTTTATTCAAGTTGCAATGGAGAATAAAAACAAACAAAAGATTTGTGGTGCAAATAAATATACAATGAACTAAAGGTTCTGACAGATATATGCACAGGGAACTATGGACCACACATCAAGAATTTCTACGTGAAAGTTGAGGTGGGGGAGGTCACTAAATTCTGAATGTTTGTGTCCCTTTAGAATTCATCAGGTAGAATCTAATCCCTCAGGTGGTGCTTTTGAGAGGTGATTAGGTCATCAAGCCTCCACATTTGTGTATGAAATTAATATTCTCATAAAATAGACTTAAAAGAACTTATTGGCCCCTTCTGCCATGTAAGGACACCATAAGAAGGGGCCATCTATGAGGAATGGGCCCTCACCAGAAATTAAAATCTTCTGGGGCCTTGATCTTAGACTTCCCAGCCTTCAGAACTATTAGGAATAATTTATATTGTTCATAAATTACCTGGTTTAAAGTATTTTGTTAAAGTACTCAAACTGACTAAGAGAGAGGGAAAGGCATGTAAAGGAAGACATCTCAGAGGTATCTTTAACTTCTCTCTCCCTTCTCTTTGAATCTTCTCTCCCATCTTCCAAATTCTATTCAGCCAAATCCTATAATTAGTCTCAATAAGATTAAAATTTTGGCTTCAACAACTAAAATGTTAATCTTTTGAGGCTAATAATATCATCAATAATACAAATAACAATAATCACTGGTAAGGATGTGAGGAAAAATGTACATTTATACATTGTTGGTGAAACTGGAAATTAGATCAACCACTTTGGAAAGCAGTATAGAAATTCCTCAAAGTAGGAATAGAACAATCATATGACCCAGCTATTCCACTCCTTGGTATTTATCTTAAAGAATTAAAATTAGAGGGCTGGGGTTGTGACTCAGTGGTAGAGTACTTGCCTAGCACATGTAAGACACTGGGTTCAATTCTCAGCACCACATACAAATAAATGAATAAATAAAGGTCCATCAATGTCTAAACAAATTTTTAAAAAGAATTAAAATTAGAATACTATAGTGATAAAAATATATCAATGTTTATAGCAGCACAATTCACAATACTCAAGTAATGAAACCATCCCTAGTGCCAGTTGATAGATGAATGGAATTAGAAAATGTGGTATATATACACAATGGAGCTCTATTCATCCCTAAGAAAGGATGAAATTGTCATTTACTGATAAATGGATGAAACTGAAGAACATCATGCTAACTGAAATAAGCCAGAATCAGAACCGAGGGTCAAATATTTTATATGTGGAAGCTACAAGAAAAAGAAGAAATAAAAAGAGGTATCTCACAAAAATAGAAGAGAGATCAGCAAAGTAAAGGTGGGAACCAATGGTGGGGAGAAGAACTAGGGAATGAAGTTAACAAAATTATGCTATATGCATGCAGGAATATATCACAATGCATTCCAATTCTATATATAATTATAATGTACCAATTAAAAAAATAGAAGGAAGACAAATAGAGTAGAGGAAGGGCATCAGGGGGAGGGAAATGGAGAAGGAAAGAGGAAGTACTGGGGATTAAAATGGAGCGACCTATGTTATATGCATTTATGCATATGGCAAAATGAACCACACTGTCATGCATAAATATAATGCACTAATATAAACATTAAAAAGATTAACATTTTAGAGGAAAGGTAGCTCTTTCCCCCACTAGAATGTAAGCTCATCAAAGGCAGGGATTTTGTCTGTTTTTTTCTTTGTTGTAGCCTCAGCAAATAGGACAGGGATGGCACATGGTAGAAGCATAATAAATATTTGTTCAAATTTGTTGAAACTTATCTACACTAAAATTAATTCACCATAGTATTTATCAAAAACCAGTTTTCACTTAAGGTATTTTCATTATATATTTTCTTATACCTTTGCACACACAAAACAATTTTGACAGAATGGAGACACAGATGTTACTGTTTATTTGCTTATCTATTTGCCAAAGGGAGCAATTCTTTTTGAGCTTTCTTGTTCTTTAAATGGAATACTCAGTACCACATTTTCACAACTCTTGCAGAGACATTTCAAAGACCCCAAGATTAACCTGATCTTATCTTTTGCATTTAAAGCTACAAAAATTTCTGTGTTGTGGAATTAATAAAGAACCAGCTGGATTCTCCCAAAAGGAGAGGCTTAGTGTTATGTTATGTCTTGGATACACACACACACACACACACACACACACACACACACACACACATACCCACTCACACCTGTTGAAAATCAGAATAATAATGAACAGGAAAAATTACTTTCTGCTACTTCAAACATATTTCATGCTTTCAGTAAAGTATAATAGGCAAGTGTCTGTTTACTTGACATGGTAATGAAAATATGTATTATGATTAACTAGATAAGTAACTTTGTAGTTAATGAGGTTGTTAAAAACTTGTTTTCTTCTCAAAACAAGTCTCTTCTCAAAACCCCACGTTTCCGGGGCTGGGGATTTGGCTCAAGCGGTAGGTAGCGCGCTCGCCTGGCATGCGTGTGGCCCGGGTTCGATCCTCAGCACCACATACAAACAAAGAGGTTGTGTCTGCCAATAACTAAAAATTAGTATTAAAAATTCTCTCTTTCTCTCTCACACTCTCTCTCTCTCAAAAAAAAAAAAAAAAAAAAAAAAACCAAAAAACTCCACATTTCTGTTTTAAATATACAATCTGGAGTATATATAAAAAGTATAAGGGGATGGAAGGCAAAAATTAGATACAGAGATCCCTTTAAATTTTAATTTTTGACTGATGTATAGTACATCAACTAACTCACTTAAAAATTCTCTAAAATATTTGTTTATGTTCACATTTAGATTGCTAAAGTAAATATTTTCCTTATTAAAATCAGATTTTATTTCACTTGCGGTGAAATTTTCTTGAAACGAATTATGTTTGCTTATGGTTTTATTTTGAAATGAACTTAAGAATACTCAATTAAAAACATATTTAAAAATAATACCACCAACAACACAAAAATAATACCACCACCAAAGACACTAGTGACTGCATCATAATGATCTCCAAAATATTGTTCCTCAATGCTTAAGCACATTTTAGACTATTATAGATATATTTTTATTCTCAATATGTAAAATATATTTTTGAGACTGCAGAATTCTTTTTCATGTAAATTTAACACAGTCTACATCCATCATTTGGTGTACACTGAAAAGGTTGGTTGATTCCTGTTCATGTGTAGTAAACAGGATTTATAGGTCATAGATTAGTTCTAAGAAGTCTTTTCCTGTCTTAAAAAGAATCTTTAAATCTGTGGCTGAAGATAGATTTTGCTAACCCCAGTGCTGTTAAAGGATTAAAGCATGAGATATTGTTGGATCTAAGCTCTGCATATGTGCATTCTGAGTTTTTTTCCCGCTAGTCATTATTGAAGGAAAAAATTATGCCTATAAATCTATTTTTTCATTGCAAATGTCCTAAGGAAAATGCTACTTATAAATATTAGGTAGATTTTAGTACTACTATATAATAAAGAATTATAACTGGTGCTAGAGAACTTACATTTATGGGTTAACGTGTAAAGGCTATATTATTCCATAGATATTTAAATCACTACCATCACTATTAATGAATATTTCTTCCAAATGGTTCTTATTTCCCCAGGACAGACACTAGCTCTACAAGTGTGGAAACAAGCATTACTCATATGGATTTCATTTCTCTTTTCACTTCTTGCCAACATCTCCTCCACCAATGGCCTTTGCTCTTCTTTCGTAAAAATAACCCTGTGGATTCCACTTAATTGTCACATTGGCCTAAAGCCAGCAAGGACAGTTAGCCTCATACCAAGCTATAGCCATCTGTCAGAATATGCTGAAAATCAATGAAGGTGGTTGCTACCCACTTTTCTGGCCAGATGTGACTGCTCCACATGATTCTGATTTGTCTTTGTGAGCGGGAGTGGTCATATTAATCTGAAATCCAGGTTTTAAAAGTTGCAGCAAAATCTTTAAAATTCATTTTGGTGAATAGATCATGGCTAATACCTATCCACATCATTCTCATAAAAAATACATCTAAGAGTAGGTCAAACAAAATTAGTTGGGGAATTGAAACAATGCTTGGCCAAAATTCTAATGAGTAAAAGATTATCAAGTAAACTTTGAGTTAGGGATGTGAACTGAGGGACAACAAAGAGAATAATGTAGGGAAACCAAAAACGGCTACAATTCCACTTAAAAGTCAATCCAGATTAAGGGGATGAGAAGCTAAGGGAACTGTTCCAGCGCTCTGCAGGGAGTGGGTTAGGTTTGACTCCTGATTAAAATAAGCACCACTCCACTTAACCAAGTGTTAAAGGCAGGCCAGACCACTTGTACTGAAAGTGCTTGGACTGAATGGAGAAACAGATACAGAAAGGAAAGCAGTTAAATAGGATTCTGAAAAGCCATAAGGAATAAAACCGACATCAAGGGGATGAAGAAGGGAGGGATGTGACACAGGGGAAGAAAAACAAGAGGGAAGGAAACTGAAATGAGAGTGCAAATTAGAAGTGATTTGAATTAAAATACTCCTTGTAATAACTATGTGACGTGAATGCTATTAACCTATTTTTTAAGATCAGAAAACAGATTAAGAAAGGTCCTGTAATTTGCCTAAGTTCCTACTGCTAATTAGGAGCAGAACTAAACCTTGAAGCCATATCTGTTGACTTCTACAATCCAAACTCTTAACTACTCTTAAACAGCTTTTATCAAGAAGGTACAAAGCTGTGCCATCAATGCTAAATGATAGTGTTGGAACTGAGACTCACTTGGCAGGGAGGAAAAGAAGCTTTCTGGAGAAATAAAGCATGAGAGGATCTTTAAACTCTGTTATATCCATAAATGGAACCCTGAATGAGGAAGGAGAACACAGAAGTTTAATAATATGGATTTCAGCATGAAGTTTCAATTTTTGGCTCATAGCTTAAGAATAATAATTCTTTGGTTCTATAGTCATTATCTCTCATTAGTACTAGAAAAAATATTTTCTCATAGAATAATTAACCTAGTCAAGAGGGTTTAAGTGCATTGGAGGAGATGGGAGAGGAATCATAGAAAGAATAGTACTTAATGTCACTTAAATGGATAACTTTGACTACGTATGACTTTGAGTTATGATATGCTCTTACCAAAATGCCCTTTCCTCCACTTTCATCTAATTTCTCCTAAGTTTATAAAAAAAATTTAGGTGATTTTCTCAGGGAAATTTCCACTTTTCCTCTTTTACCTACTTTGACACTTCCTTGGCCATCATTATTCCCACTTTGGTTAGGTCCACTACCTCCAAGTGTTTCTACTTTGGCATTACTTAAATATAACAAAGCATATATCATTATATTGTTCTTTATCTCACTTTTCCCCACTACTATAGAAAGGCATTAATGCATAGAGGTTACATGTGAAGACCTTAGATTTATAACCTGTATTCAAAACCTGGTGTGGTTCTTGTATGTTGTAATTATGGGATCTTGCAAAGCTCCTTAACTTCTCAGTACCTCAGTTTCTTCATCTCTGTCAGTTGAGGATGGTGGCACTAATAATACCTACCACAGGGGTTGGAAGTACACCTCAGTGGTGAAGCACTTGCCTAGCATGTGTGAGGCACTAGGTTTGATCCTGAGCACCGCATCAAAATAAATAAATTAAATAAAGGTATTATGTCCATCTACAACTAAAAATAAAAAATTTTAAAAATAGTACCTACCACAAAGGGCACTAGTGTAAGGATTAAAGCAATTGATTCACTAAGGGGCTTAGAGCAGTGCTTCACATGTAGCAATGCTATATTTTTAGCTATTATCATTGTGATGAATACAGACCATAAGTTTTTGAAGTTCAGGGATTCTTAGTCCTTATAGTAACCTCAGTGCACAAGGAATTACCAATAAATGCCTTACTGGGCTGGATGCACTCAATAATCCACAGACTGGGAGATATATGTGAATACTGGATGTTCAAACAACATTTAAAGCTAATGTGACTCTCTGAATGGTAGTGACTCTGAATTCGTCTCCTTTGCCAGCAGGTCAGTGCCAGGCCTTTATATTGAATTAATAATATTTATTGTATACTATCTAGGAGTCTGGCTTGGAATAGATATTTCATATGTATTTTCTTATTCAATTCTTGAAATAACCCCACAAGGAAGGGCTATCGTTTTCTCCACATAAAACATGGCATAACTGAGGTCCACAGAAGTTAGGTAATATGTCTAGGTTGACAACAATATAGGTAACTTAGTCCTGGGACATTGGAGCACATACAAATTAGTCTCTCCAGATTTGGCAATATGCCCATCTTCCTAGGTTGCAAAAGACCCCTCACCCAAAAAAAGGTAATCCAGGTATTGGATATACTAAAAGAAGGTTTGGAGGTAGAGGTCAATCA
This sequence comes from Callospermophilus lateralis, assembly GCF_048772815.1. Taxonomy (NCBI): domain Eukaryota; kingdom Metazoa; phylum Chordata; class Mammalia; order Rodentia; family Sciuridae; genus Callospermophilus; species Callospermophilus lateralis. The sequence goes on from NC_135325.1 coordinate 101,082,843, forward strand.
ACTAATGATCTCTGAGAAAGGGAAGGTTCAGGGCAGGGCACAGTCCTGAATGAACTAGGTAGTCATAACCTTGATTCTCTGAATGACAGTAAGCAGGCAGCAATCCAAAGTTGTTTTGATCACAGCACAGTCTTACAAAGCCTCACAAGTATGTATCATAAAAACATGGGGAAGGGGGTTGGTGCTACAGAGTGGAATATAGTGATGAAAGAGTATATTCTATTTAAAAGCTCGCCAAGAAATGAAGTGGAATGATGTTGTATGTATTTACTTGGGGGATACTGTGAACATAAGGATAGAAACACCTTTAATTAGATGAAGAAAGACAGAATGGGACAAAAAAGTAGAAGCATTATGTATTATTATTATTGATATTATTATCACTACTATTTACCAAGTGCTTACTATGTTCATTGCTGCTCTAAGCATATTGCAAATATTAACTCATTTAATCCTCACAACAGCCTTATGAAGTATCTGACTGTTCTAAATGAATTAAAATTCTATCCCAGAATGGTGAAAGCTCTTGTAGATTTTATCACTTAGTCACAGTTGTTAATGTTTCAGAGACTATGGTATGGGTAAAATGTGGCAATAGATTGGAGATGGCAAACATTGGCTTTAGTTTTCAAAAGGGATAAGAAGCTTATAGGCTTCTTAGACTACACCATGAAACATCATGGAGATTAAGTGAAAAATTTTAGAACAGGTTATTAAAAAAATGGCTTGTGAGCACCTAGGATAAAATAGTAATCATGACAACATAGAATAAATTCTCTAAGAAGAAGTCATATTAAATAAATATTTCATTTCTATTTTTGAATCAGTTATTAGATTATCAAATCAGTAAAAATGTAGGCATACAGTATCTAAATATTAGCAAATCATCTGTCAAAGTCCCTTGCTATTCCTATGAACAAGATGGAAATTATATGCTAGTAAAAGAATGCTGCCTGACAAGTTAAGGTCAACTTGCAGAGAGGTTTCTAGTGACATGCTACAGTGCTTTGATCTTGATCTAGTTCTATGTAAAATTTTTATTAATGACTTAGATAATAATGAAATGTATATCAAACACAACTGACATACTGCACAAATATTGGAGTAAAGCAAACACTTGGCATGGCAGAATCAGAATTTGGCTACATCTCCACATGCTAACAACATGAAATTGAATTAGGCCAGATCAAGGATCTAAACATCTTCCTAGACTCTCTTTCTTAAACATACAATTTTAAAAGTTTCAGTTATATTATTGTAGAATAAAATATGGCTTAGCCTTGGAACTTGTTTAAAAGTTTTAGGAGTTTATTTACGTGTATTCTTAATGTATATCAGTAGTGTCATATAGCCAAACAAAGAAATAATCATTAAACAAGGGAGGTGACTGATTGTTGGTCATAGCCCATAACTCTGAATGAATTGGTCGAGGTGACTAGTAACAGTCCCATTTAAGGGGCATCAGATCTGTTCCCAGCTCTTGCTCAAGAGGCATTCATACATAGGTGGCCATGTTACTTTGTTAAAACATATCATTTTTGTCTCCCTTAGTCTCAGCTGACTGAAAGAATAACTGACAAGATTTACTAAAACACTTAAAAACAGTGTAGTACAAAAGAGATGAACAGGATTAATCTAATTCCCTTTCTTAGGTTTCTAAACCTAGAAATATAGCAATGAGACATAATACAGCTAAAGGAATAAGGTTAGAGGTGTCAGGGGGTACACGTGGAGTTATGTGGTGCAGTAAAACCATACATTTCTATGATAAAATAGAAACTATGCAGTAGAAAAAAGAAAGATTGAGCCAATGGAAAGAATATGCTATTAGGCAAAGAAGGGATCAGAACAAAAATGAAGAGCATTTCTGGGTCTTATTAATGTCAGAGATCTCTAGGCTGTGGTCTTCCTTTGGGTGTTGACCACTGCTTTCTGGGTTCCCAGGGATTAGTATCAAAAACCAAAAAGTTATTCTCAATTACTCAAGGCAATCAGTATGCACTCTGCTCCCTACAACCAGAGAACCGAATAACCCACACCTGAATTCAGCCTTGAACATTATCTTTCAAGAACTGTTTGGACAGACTGGAGTGTGTTGTAAAGGAGACCAAGAAGGATGGTTTGAAGTAAATGTGAAGAACAGCTAAAGGAACTGGGGAACCCTTTTCACCCAAAGAGCAGACTCAGGAATAGTGAAAGGCTATCAAGTGTGAGAGGAATTTTATTTATTCTATTAGACCTAGATCAAGGGAAAATGGGCACAAGTAAGAAGAGCCAGATTTTGGTTCAAAAAGAACTTTCCAACCATGAGAGTAGAGGAACGGGAACAGGGGAAGGATAAAAATAGAATGGGGAAGCATTGGGGACTAAAAAAAGCAAATTATATTCCATTCATGTATGGTTATGTCAAAATGAACCCCTAGTATGTATAACTAGAATGCACTAATAAAAAGATTTTTAAAAGACAAAAAATGGGGAAAAAACCCTTCTAGTAGTTGTTTGAGTCGTAATAACATTATTTTTCAATTGGGTAGTGCTTTACAGTTTATGAGCCACTGTATAAAGTGTCTCCACTAATTTGACCTTCCTAACAACTGGCTATAGAAGGCAGTTTTGGTGGGGGTCGAGGTGGAGGAATAAACAAACACAGGGCCTTGTATAGACCAACCACATACTTTACCACTGTGCTAGAGTTCCAGCCCTAGCAGGCATTTTTATATTATTTTTTACAGATGAGGAATCTGAGAATTGGAGAGGTTCTGCTACACAACTTCCTGTGTACCTACAGTAACCTTTTTATTGAATGAATCTGAAATGAACATTTTAAAGGATATATTTGGAAAATTCTAGTTGATCAACCTGATATGTCTTCTAGGTATTTTTAACTCATTTTTTGTGATGCTGAATATATTTTCAAATGCACTAAAAAGGTTCTCGGCTCAATCTTACATGAAAACTTATGTTCTTCTCTGTGTCTTATGAAACTGAGACCAATTAATACATTCCTTGCATAGATACAGAAGGTCCGTGGGTGCAGTTTGTACAAACACGCCTAGATGTACATTTCAAATAAGAATAGTTTTTTCTCTCCATTTGCCTGAGCCCATGCCCACCCTCCTTCCAGATTTCCTGTTATTTGGCTTCATAGAGGAAAGGAGTACATTTGCCTGTCAGAATTGCTAGTTAACCATATTTGCCCACTGTTTCCTCAGTACTCTATCACTAAGCTTTGCAAATGAAATCAAAAGAAGAATGAAGAAATCACCACTGTTTGAAAACTCTTTGAAGACAATATACATTATTCTGTTTTTCTCTTTACTCTCCTTTTAATTGAAAAAAAAAAAAAAAACCCTGCCATTAGTAATTAGTACTGTTCCATTTGTGTTATCTTCCCCATAGGTGTTGCCATATTTTCTCTTGGGAAATGACAGGAAAAAAAAAACATTCATGAGCCCATTTAATCTGATAAGTGATAGATTTTACAGAGTTTATCTGACTTGATCTATAGTACTTTCCAATTGTTGATGGTGACATTCTGATGCCACAGCTGGCATCTAATTTAATATGCTGCTAAGAAAAAAAGTTTTATAATTTGATTGTATTAGTACTTCCTTTTCTGTTCTGATTCTTAGAAGTTATTAGAAGTTGATACCAGACACTGTTTATCAAGTAGTATATTATACCCATTGCTAACATATAAATGTCTTTAGGAAAAGTTAAAGCATACAGAAGACAATGTAAACTTCTTGAATTTGAAAGAGAACAGAATTCTGAGTTTTCTTAGTTCATGTTTTTCTATGCTAACAGAAAGTTGTAATTTGTTGGTGATGCTGCGGATTGAACCTAGGGCCTTATGCATACCAGGACTTGCTCTATCACTGAACCACACCTCCAGTACTGAAAGCTGTAATTTTGGATTTAAGAACAAGTGATTAGAAATGATGATTAATTTCTCAATTAATCCCACTTAGTGCTAAAGTCTATCATGATTAAGGGACCTAGAATTGTGGAGGAGTAGAATTTTAATCACATGACAAATACTTCAGGACTTAATCTGGAAACCTAAATATGTGAACTGACAGAAAAACAATAGCATTTCTTTTTACTCAAAAGACCAAATTTCATCCCAAAGTCAGAATCCAGTTTTTTTTTAGTCACACTTATACTTCCCCTTCATGAGGCAAATAAATACTTTTCAAAAAAATATTTAAAGGCAATTTACTTTTTCAAATAATCTTATAATAAATAAAAATGGAAACTATCACTGTTCCTCTGATTGTTTGGATTTTCCTGTAATAGTGCAGGACAATTTACCATATTCAAACAAGGGACAAATACATTTCACTTTGAAGCTGCAGTGACAGCTTAGATAATTATGTCATTTCATGTTTTTGTGGGTATCTGACAGTGAGGTGTTTATGCATCTGCATTTTCATCTTTATATGTGTATCTGATTTGATCCGTGACTGTGAGTGTGCCCAGATCTAGATGTAAGCGCCTGAGTGCTTTGGAGGGCCCTGCCCTTTTGCCCATGCATCTGGATGTGTATCTAGGTGTGAATTTGTGTGTCTCGGCAGATAACTATGGTGAGATGAGTTTCTACAATCAGTGGAATCATCCTCTGCTAATATTTAAGTTGAGTGTGATCAATAATAGTTCAATTACCTGGTCTCCAATGGTATGTTGCTATTCAAGACCCAGCTGTTATGCAGATGAACCGAATCCTGTGTACTGGTTGGGGGAGCTGGAGCAGCTGGGCTGGGCTGGCTGCGGGTAGTCATTGATCTCCTCTGAAGAGAGTCCGCTGTAGGGGGTGGCTTCCTGGCACAGGTACAGGCATGCGGAGGCGGAGGTGGCGGTGGGAGGGGTCTGAAGGTGAACTGGTTGTGTGGGCTGCTCTGCATTTCTAAAAAAGAATGAAGAAAAACACAAAATAGAGACTTACTCTCCTTCTTGGCAGTCTGAGAAACGCAGCATGACAGACTTACCAGGATTTCAGATAATATAACCTGTGGTGTGGGGGAAGAGTTTTAAGTTCAGTGTATCTGTAAAAATGCCACTTAACTTACAAAAGCACGTGCAGCATGCTCATGAAATGTAAAACATTCACAGTTGCATTTCCATGTAAATTCTTCAGGGCTGCAGCAACTAAAAAGTAAATGAGGTCGCCTCACACAATTTGTCATAGTTTCTGCTACTGAACAAATAAATCAACAAGACACTAAGTTACAGAACAGAAGTGAGCTGATTTCCATCGGTTGCAAAAATCTCACTTTGGAAAATACCACTGAAAGCCACAAATTCATTGCAAGGAAAATCATTTGGCACTTCAAATAAAAATATAAGGCCACCTTCTGGCTTACCTCAGAAAAAAGAGCAAATCCATACTTCAGAAAAGCAGCTCACAAGTGTGTAACTCATCTGCGTGAAACTGATCTTTTCCTCAGCCCCCTACTTTAGCCCCCTACTTGTAAAAGGTAGGCTAAAAGGAGTTTGTTCCAGTTACAATTCGTATTTCCAGGGCCATTCAAGGTGCAATCTGTACCCCTCCTCCCCCCTTGCCACACCTTTCTAGGAGCCCTGCCATATTAGCAGCAGTTTAGGCAGCAGGGAGACTGTTTTAATTTTTTTTTTCTGATTGTTTGTGGAGGGGGCAGCCTGGGACAGCCATCCTCAGACTTCTATTTTTGCTATTGTTTGGTATTTTTCCACTGCTTTCCTGGCAGGCACACATAAAGACAGTGAGTTAGATTTGGCCCAATGAGAAATACCCCAATTAAACCCCTTTGAAAAGAAATCACTATTGTAGCTGATAGCCACCTCGCTTCCACAGGAGAAACATAATAGATGTCAAGTGATTGCTTGTAACACCAGCATGTTCTGGATAAACTTTGTAGACAGAATGGCTTTGTCCCACCTCCCCAATGACTGAGAGCTGAAAAGCAGAAAAATGCTAGAGGCTTTCGATGCCTAGCAAAGGGCTCAGCTGGTTTGTGCTGAGGCACACTATGTAGTGACTGATCACAGAAAAAAAAAATACTTCTTTCAATTCTTCCACCTCAGACACAATTTGAAAGACATTGGCATGGTTTTCATATTTTAAAACAATATTACTGTCCTCAAAGCATGACAAATTCTTAGCTGAATTTTCTAGTACAGGTGGCACCCTTTTAAATAAACTTGCTATATGACAATTTGAATTGTATCAAAGATGGATAAGGAAGGGAGTGATGATCATTCATTCACAAAGGATTCTTTTAGGTGGTCAGCTCTCTTTGTGTATTTAAAATGCTTCATGAATTTTCTAAATCACCCCCATTATTCCAGGCTCAGCCCAAATCCCATATCCACTAAAATGTCATCACCAGTACTTAACATCTCATTAATTTTTTAAGTCTCTGTGCTCATACTGATAACCATAACTAGATGTATGCTCTCCAATCTTGGGACTCAGAGAAGCACAGAAATCCTTTCATTTTGCAGATGAGAAAACTTGTCCAGGAACACTTGACAAATTAGTGGTGTGGCTGAGACTAGAACCCACATCTCCTGACTCTCTGGTCAATGATCTATTCCCTGTACTGCAGATCTTTGTAATATAAGTTCTCTTTTCCTTCTTTAGATAGAGAGACACTGAATCCCTCAGTTTTCTGGCATTTTTATTTATGTTTACATGTCTGTTTTCCTCTTAGACCATAACTCATGAAATGTAGGCCAGAAGGCAGGGTTATGTAATGCTATGCATACTGGAAGGAGCATAGGATTTGGAGGTATGACAAATCTGGGTTTAAGTTCTGCCCATCACATAGAAATTTAACCTCTCATTTATAAAATGGAGATAATAATCCTTTTTCCTAATGATTAAATTTATTCATGTAAAATGTGTTTGAACAGTATGTCAGTGGTTATTTGTTTTTTAAATGTAGTAGAAACATAAGGTCATCTAGTTCAGCTACACATGAAGAACCTAAAGCTCCAAGAGGTGAAGTAACTTGTTCATTTATTCATCTTATATGAATTTGCCTGCCTATGTCTGATGATTCCCAGCCTAGTACTCTTTCTATTATGCTATTTTGGTAAGTAAATATGACTCTTCTCTGACTAACACTGTTCTTACCATAAATTTGATCCCTGAGTATGCAATATTATGGCATTCTCTTGATGTCCTATGTATTTTATCTTATCACCCATAATAGACTACACATTTCTTAAAGCAAAGTCAACTTTTACTTGTCTTATACACTGCATAGCATTGAGCACAGTCCTGGGTGGAGAGCAAGATCCCTAAAAGTTTTTACTCATTGAAAAGGATTTGACTGGTTGAGGGAATCTAGTGAACCCCATTTTAGTGTTCCCTTAGGCTCTCATTCTAATGCAGTCAATGGATATATATTCAATTGTTCACTGAAAAGTAGGTTTCTCCCTTGGAGGTCTATTTGGAATCTCTCCCAGAGCCATGGGGAAGAACAACAATACCCTGAAGAGGGTCTTTAAAATAATACTCCTCCATGATGTCAAAAGAGTACTAGTGACACACTACAGATTTGCTATCTAAAGCCACTTATGGGAAATGATTTAATGACCTAAGGAAATGGAAGCAAAGTGTGAGATCCAGCGTCAGAGGAAGAATTCTTTTTAGATGTTAGGCTTAGAAAACCTTGAAACAACACATATGACATCTAGTCTCCTAATTGGTACACATTTCTATCAGCACAGTTGTTCAAAATAAAGTTTCTATTCAGTACAGTTTTTCAAAAGAAAGATACACACTCATGATTACCTGGATTTACTGTTTCAAATCTTTGCAACTCTCTTATTTTTATGAAAAATGACAAAAAAAAAATTTTCATTGAAAATTGCAATCATGGTATTATAATATTTCTGCTGCAGGAAGGATTGCTTTGTATAGTCATTCTGATTATATATGTGTATATACATGTTTATACATGTATATGTATAAATATATATGCATATTTTATCTCTTTTACTATGTATTTTTATTCCCATATTTCATATGCTAAGTTTTCTTTACTAGCTAATACTGTCTTTAAACACTTTCACAATATTGGATTGTTACACTGAGTGGAATATATCCAGACCTTAAGCCCTTATGAAATGCAAATGATCTCAGATTCATTCTTTTTTTTTTTAACCTCAGGAAAAAGATGGGGAATGCACTTGTTCCCTCCCAAATGAAGTAATTTAATCCTTGGGCTCCATGAAATAGGATTTCCCAACATTAAACACTAATGAAAAATACATTAGTGTTCAGTGTCAGGAGCTCTGGAACACCAATTCCGGGGCGGTTAAGAGTCACATGCACTCACTTCCAAAATAATCTGGAAAATGTATACTTCTGTGCTCAAGAGAAAGAAAGAAGCAAGGGAGAAGGGACTGAGTGGTGATTATGTAAATATAGATACCCAGACATACTTATAGAGCTTTCTAAAAGTAAATTAAGTTTTCAGATGGAAAGGTCTAATACTTGGAGAGGAGCCAGTTTCAGGTTTGAGGTCCTAAAAAAACTTGGAAAGATAATTTCTCAAAGGAATACATCCTCCAAACTGTAGATCTAAGACATTTTTTTGGTGTAAGAGAACTGTCAGTAGAAGTTTGAGTCTTCAGAAACAACACTCTCCTTATGTCCAAAAGGTAACTGGGAAAGTGGTTAAACATATCTTTTTTTTCTCCTCTTGCAAATAAACCTTAATTTGGATCACGTGTTAGAGAACGTTTTCACCAGAAATTAGAGTATCTCTGCTCAGAAACACCATGTGGCAAACTATCAGGGTGTTTTGACCCTTACATTTCATTAACACATATAGTCAGTTCTGTTATAAGGTGATGCCTGCATTTCTAAAATTCACTGCACTGTGCAAAATCACACATGGGAAAAAAAACTTGATGAGAAAAATGGTGTTGGGCACTACACTATAAAACACTATGAGTGACACATTTTTTTTTAAAAAGGAACCTAGTAGAAATGCTGGCAGTTTTATACATATTAGTAGTTAAATACCTGAATGCCATACCAAATATGATAATTTACCTTTAAAATGATCTGAAGCTTGCTATTGAAACTGGATGTTGTAAAGGTTACAAATAGTGAGTTATTATAAAGTGGTAGAATGAGGGTTATCTGACTAGGACCAAAAGTTCTAACACCAGATGTGGATGAGTGAAGCTCTCAGCACAAGTGGTGAACTGAGGTAGCTGGTGAATATTTCAGGTGTATGCAAGTGTTCATTTGTGTCTTCTTACACAGCTCATTCTGCTGTATGCAGTTTTCTGCATTTATCTAGTGTTTTTAACAGATGGAAAAACCACAAAATTTGCCTTAAGTTCAAACTGTTCTCAGATATATATACCAATAGCAAGGGAACAAACTAACACTTTAAAAACAATCATTGTGGCAGAACTGACTGAACTTGCAAAATAATTTTTGTAGGTATTAAAAATAAATATTGCTAGCATTACAGTAATGACAAAGAGATCATCTTCCTTGAAAATTTGACCCATGTAACATATGGCCAGTTTTCCCAAGATCTATGTAATAAACTGATCATTCTTTTCTTTAGAGATTCAATGATAGTATTCCCTCAAATATGCTTTTTTTTCAAAAGTTATCATGCAGTATATGTTGCCAAAAGGGGCACATATATTCCTATAACTCATGGTCAGAAGCCATGTCTGCACTTCCTGGCCTTAGTTTATGTTTCATTATCTCATTGGCCAAAAGAAAAGTAGCTTTCCAATTCTTTATTTGTAATCCTGGAATAAGAAGATCCCTGAAAACTGTTGTTTTATTTTTCCAATTCTTTTGGAAGGAAATCCTGAGCTGAATGGATACATATTATCTTTACCTCATTTAGTGAATTTATATACCGTTAACTGTGAATATACTAATGCATTTTATTAAGAGTGCTAGCCAATACCCCACTTGGTATTATATAATATACAGTACATACACAGTATTGCCTTTGCAAAATCTGAAAAATTCTAAATTCTGAGAAAAGTGGACTCCAAAGGGTTTTTTGATATGGAATTATGGGCCTATATTAGTTTTAACTACCTTCCTTAACTCTTATAAGGCAATATTAATGAATGCCTATGAAGAACATAGTAATCTACATGTGCAAAAAACATCAGAACACTAAGGGTTATTGCCATAATTACTATGTCAAGTATCTCAAAGACCAATTATGGCTGTGGCTCTTTTGGTTGCTTTTCAGAGCTGTCCTCCTAGGTAGGAGAGGGAATAAAAGGAATCAGGCTTAAGGAAATGAGAGGTTTGTTGTTAGTATTAACTATTACTACTCAGTTCTAAACACATATTTCTAATTTACAGTACTTTACTTGTTATGAGGAGTTTTCATATCCTGTAAGGAGGTGCTTTATAAATGTGCATGTTATGGCTAATATCCATTAACTTGATAGTGCTCAAGGATTAATAAATTAATCTTAAGTGTATCTGACTGTGGACACTTCTATTCTCAAGCTTATAATTATTATTAAAGACTTAAAGAAAATACAGAAAATTGGTTGTCAGAAGAAAATAGAGTAAACAAGTATAGTTTATCACTTCTTTGACTGAAATAATACTGCTTTAATATTAATGTACCAACAGTTTTTAATAAAAGTAGATTCATCAGTTAAACAAACCTTTATATTGAGACTAGAAATAAAATATATTAAAAGAGCTAATGTTTAATAAATACTTGTGTGTGTGTGGGGGGGCAGTATATGAGCAAACCACAGACAATAACAGAAAAAAGAGAGAGGGAGAAACAGGAGAATTCACAATTAAAGCAGATGACTGAATGATAGGAGTCACAGAAGCTCTGAGGGAAGGATAACAATAAATTATGATGATTTATAATTTAAATGGGTTCAATCTGGTTTTGGAGTATTGCATTCTGCATGGCTCCCACTACCCTGAGACACCATGCACACTTTGAGATTTAAAGTACATCTCTTTGAGGACTTTGAATGGTCCTCTTCTGAAGCAAATAAATTAGATAATATGCTCTGTAAATTTCTGGGTTGGTCTTTGTTACAGCCACTAGAAATAAAGGTCAATACTGAAGCACTTAAGAATCCTTTTACATGTTTGTGTTGATACCAGCATTTGTACTTCAGTCTTTTCATAATCTGATGTTTATTTTCAAAGTATGTGCTGGTCTACCTCCAGAAAGTCTAAACTTTCTATTTTTTAGGGCTAATTCATCAGTTTTCCTGTTTTCTAATGTGTGATACAAGCATAATGATGAGCCAAAGATTCCCAAACAGTCCTCCACAGGTCCATCTATCTGTCTCTGTAATAGGGGGAATATACCTGTGCTGTATACTATATCAGCTTTACATAGCGAAATTAGCCAGTCTTTGGCATAGTAGTTAATATTGTGCTAATAAGTGGCTGGTGTGTTAATTCAATCTCATACATAGATTAAGACAAACAAACTAGGACTTTCAAATCAAGAAAGAGAGAGAGAGAGAGAGAGAGAGAGAGAGAACGTGAGAGAGTGTGCATGTGTGTGCTCTCGCTGTGGCAAATGCTATTTTGCTGAAGTTAAAGTAAGTCCTCAAAGTAATTTTCTTTGCTGTGAAAATAAAGGATGTGTACATCTTGCTTATATTTTCAGAGTAGTTTGGCAATGTTAAAAAGAAGAGAAAAATGGGACCAATACATTTGTTACCTTACAAAAATTATCATTTTTCTAAGTAGAATGGTAAAGGCTCTACTTCATGGTAAAATTTGGAATTATAAATATCAAATCTTAAATGTTAATATATGATACTAATTAGCAATTAAAATTAGTGGTTGACCAAAGCCTTTTCACCACAGTCTTGAAGGAAACTCTATTATCCATTATGTATCATGAAACATGAAATAGATAATTGCCCTGTTTTATCTTATGCTGACAATGATGCTGTGGCTTCCATTATTAGCCAGTGAAGTATATCAAAAAGAAAATATAAAAAGTAATGATCCTTAAAAGTTTCATATTTATTTTATACTCAAACTAAAGTTGTATGTAGGTATTTTAATTATTTTCAATCCCCAAGTTCATTATTTATTTGCAAGTAGGTAATGGAGAGTTATGAATTAATTGACAGTGAATTATTTAATAAATTAGCTATCAGAGATATTCTGGAGTTTTACAAAGTTTTCATTTTCAGGACTTCATTTTTATTATTCTATTACAAATGGTCACCCTATATTTGTTCAAAAAACATAGGATGAAAATCATTCTAATGTTATTTATGAAAATGAAACTCTGAATGTTTGAGGCACAAATTAAGAAGACATTATGACTGTGTCTAAAGTTCTAAGAAAAATATTTTTCAAACATATGATATGTTAAATAATGAGGGTAGGCTAGATGAAGAGTAATAGAAAACATAAAGCAGAAGACAGGTCCCAGAGGATTAAGACAAAACATGAAGATTAGGGCAGCCTGGAAAGGTTTCACCCCCTGCCCAAACTTTGCAAATGAATTCTGGAGAAAAACTGTTGCTTATTATTAATACAACAACCCAACCATGATTAGCTGGTTGTTTGGTGAGAAAAGTGCCTTATATTCTAGTTCCTCCCTGCCGGACAACTTTAGAGATACAGGGGCCCCGTAGACTATCCAGTGGAGTGGTGGAAAGGACTTTCAGTTTTTGTACTTGTATATAAGACCTCCCATCTGGGACAATGGGAAGAGATGGCACTGTTACAGCAGTATTCATAAGACCCAGATGCTTCTCAAATTTCACCCATATTTTGGCCTATTGCTCTAGCTCAACAGTTCTCAGCTACAAGACATACCAATTTTTGATAACTTATTACTACAATAAAGGAAATTTACAAACTATTTATTTTTTAAAATAATAGGTAAGAGTGGTTTCAAGGCAGTATCTCTAATAATGCCACTCTCACAGAGTTGCATTTGAATGCTTACCCAGATAGGAGTGAAAGAGGTGAGCTTATGCCTTGTGACAGGAATTGGGTAAAACCCTGATTTATTTATTTATTTATTTGGCACCAGGGAATGAACTCAGGGAGGGGCACTTGACCACTGAGCCACATTCCCAGCCCTATTTTGTATTTTATTTTATTTTTTTAAAAGAGAGAGAGTGAGAGATGGAGAGAGACAGAGACAGAGAGAGAGAGAGAGAGAGAGAGAGAGAGAGAGAGAATTTTAATATTTATTTTTTAGTTTTCGGCGGACACAACATCTTTGTCTGTATATGGTGCTGAGAATTGAACTCGGGCCGCACGCATGCCAGGCAAGCGCGCTACCGCTGGAGCCACATCCCCAGCCCCTATTTTGTATTTTAATAGAGACAGAGTCTCACCGAGTTGTTTAGTGCCTCGATTTTGCTGAGGCTGGCTTTGAACTCCTCCTGCCTCAGCCACCTGAGCTGCTGGGATTATAGGTACGTCCCACCACACCCAGCTAAAAATCTGATTTTATAAACCATTTCAATAGGTGATTGCCATATCGACATGGTTGTAAAATGACTCAGTGCATATTATGGGAATGATGGTTTGCTTTTTCCTGTCTCTACTCCTACCCCACCTCCCCAAAATACTGAAAATTAGAGGATTGAAAAATAGTTCTGGTATTCTCACAGGAATGTTTTGCACATATACATGTTATTCAAATGTGTTGGGGCCCAAAAAAGTTGAGAATTGTGATCTTAATGGCTATTGGTAAAACAATACTGGTTACCACCAATCTTTCTGCCTGACATCTTTGAGTTACTGAGGGAATCTATTAAGAAATATATGCAGGAAAGTAACAGTTCTGTATAAAGGAAAAAGTTTTATTTCCCGTTTTGTATTCAAGCTATGCAAGTACAAGTCTTGTATTAGGATCTGGGTCTGAATCATCTTTATATCTCCCACACACAGCTCATAATTTTACTCAGTACATTTATTATTTTGCTTATTGTCAAATTTAACTAATTTGAGTGAATTTTAAAAGCTTAAAGTTTGAATTCATTGAAGTTTTATTTTATAAAAAATACAGGTACTATGGTGGGAGAGTGTTTTATGAATGCAAATAACTTATTTGATTGAATTCTTCACTTTCCTACCAGCTGTTTTGGCATTGTGTGGGCACAGCCTGTGCCTGAAAAGGTTTCTTCTTGAAATGTTCATTGAATAGTTCTCATTATTACAAATTTTCATTTTCTTGTTTTTCAACATGGTATTTTAGTGAGATATTAAATAGACCTATTTTTTGGAGAGGTGCCAACACAAAGGCCTATGACTAAGCCTACTTTAGAAATTTTGCTTATGCTAAGCTATGCATATTTAACTTATTTTATTTTTCCTTCAAAATCTGATTAATTCCCTCAATTACATTACTGCTTATCTCCCTGGACTCTCTACAATTTAACTAGGTCTTTATGGTTCCCTAAACAAAATGCAGCATTCTGGATGGACATCACCTACAATACAAAAAGTTATCTGATAAATTCTTTTGTAATGATGTGTTTTCACATGTAGCTTGAATTACATATAGATTGCACTTGAGACTTCATTAACTAGAATATGGCTAATGAAGTCATGAGAAAGTAGCTCAGTTAGGAAATGTACTGATATATTGATATAGATGTGTTTGCTAGTGGATCAAATGAAAAATGTCCATCAAAATAAACAAATTAGTGGAATATAGTATAACAAAGCTAGGATTAGCTGAACAATGGTGATTTCAGAGACTGCTCCCACACTGAAATTAATGTAATGTATAGATGCCTTAAGGAAGCTGAGAAATTAGCTTGTCTCAAGGGGAAGAAAATCAGCCTGCATAAACAGAAGGAAAAAATGAGAATATGCACTGAGGAAATTATGAGAATATAGTAATAAATATAAATGGTGATTCTAGAAATTAAGAAAATATTTCATAGGTAGTAATTGGTGACTATTTCCTCTAAGCAAGTATCTTAAACAAGTGGATTTCTGGTTAAGCTAATTTAAATAATATTTTCAAAAGGTACCCAGGGGAAACATTTTATGTTTGATAGGTGGGATGCTGAGAGGGACAGAGGATTAACCACATATTGCCTATGTGAAGCACTTTCTCAGAGAAGTCACTTGTAGAAACTGAAATCGATGATTGAGTGCACAGGCTCTCCTTTCTGTGTATTAATATTGGAGGTTTACACCAACCCAGACCACAGAATGTGATTTGGGTTCATGGATGGACATGATGACAATCTGGATTTGATTCAACTTTGCTTTTATGTTGGTTTACTCTTGAATGGTAAATAAGCACCACAAAAAAGGTTACAAATAAAATTAGTATGTAGGTATATGTACATGGCTCTGTTGTGTTTCCCTTGTATTTCATGAAGAAAAGCTCTTGTTTGTTGGTTTTGGTAAACCACACAGTGAGAGGACACTAACTCAGTGTAAAACAACATAGTATTATGGGATTGCTGTTTTTTATATTTCCAGACCATCTGTATTCAGAAACTGATATGTAAAACATGATTCTGTTATTCAGGAAGTCATGTCACCCAGACTTAATGTGGAGCTCACTGATGTGCAAATTCTTTCTATGGCAGCTCTAGGGCAATTTTCTCTAGTCATTACTCACAATACAGGGCCTAGGTATTTCCCATTCATTCTTACTTAGGGATGACAAAAGGATAGATCTTATCACAGTTCCATCACAAGGCCTTCTAGTGGTGATCATAAAGTCACTTGTAGGTCAAGGTGTACAGATATACAAAATATAAGGCCAAGTATCATCCACTATTGAATTACTGCATTATCTTCTTTAAAGTTGAACTCATGCTTTGCTAATATGTTTTTATTACTTATTACTTTCAAAACAAATGATGGGAGAAGCAAAAGAAAAGAGAACCTAAAAAGTTATGAAAACATTTAAATTAGAAGCAGAAGACAAAGAGAGGAATGTCTTACTTTCATTTGTTGTTTTTTTTTTTCAATAAGGTAAATCAAGTACATTCTCCTTCATTAGTTTACTTACTTACAGATGGCATCTGTACATAACTTGTTTATATTAGTAAGTACATCATAACATTTCCAAATGATATAGTAGATAAGTCACAGACATTAGAATCAGACCAATGTGGGTTTAAATCACAGTTCTACCATTTACATTCAGTTTGATTTTGAGCAATCAAATCTTTTCAAGCCTATTTCCTCATCTGTAAAATTGGGATGATAATAAACATCTTTTAATGTTTATGAAAATTAAATGAGGTTATCTGTATACAACATTTAGAGTGCTTGGCACAGACTAAATATTAAATAATAATATTAAATGAAGGAAAAATTAAGGAGCCCAACAAAATCCATAAAATTCAGGTACAATCTGATAAATAAGCTAAGAGAAAACCTATCTGGATCCAAAATACTTGGTTATTTAAAACTTCTCCATTATAGTTCAAAAATGTATACTTTTCACATTTTTCATTCTTTCCCAATAGGCCTAAGTAGCTATTATTGAAGTCATTAGTCAATATAAGAACAGTTGACTCCTATCCTTTACTCTTCCAAGCTAAACCAAACACCATCTATTGATTAGCTTTCTTATTATGTTCTCAGTTCCTTTCACTTCAGATAACAATCTGTGTTTCATGAATTTCCTTTAAGAGCTCTGAATGTGTTCACTTCCATTTTCCATTATATTAAATGATTTGGGGGTATACATACATTTCCAAAATACCTATTGCAGTAACACCCCAGGACTCAGACATTAAGGCAAAGGATGTGAAGAAAAAACATTTCTATGAATATGGCATTACTGCTTTTGTATTGGGAAAGCACCTTTCATCTACATCCCTCAAAGACTTGCACAAATATTATCTGATGCTTTATTCACCTGGCGCAGCTGCAAGCAAAACTATCTTTCAAAGAGTTCCCTCAAAGTGCTGCAAACCCCATGAGAAAAGGAGTTGTGGATAGCTGGTTAAAGCATCAGAATGTTCAGAGACATTTAAAAATAGTATATACAAATTCTACTTAACAGACTACAAGGATTGCTCCTTAGAACTATGGTGTTCCATAGGTAGAGCTTTCATAGTGAATAAATAAACAAATTTTATCATACACTCATCAAGACCAATAACCACATTATAAGCTAATGATATTTGATCAATTTTGTACCTATATGTCAACCTAATTTGGGGCAGACGATTTGTCTCACAATATATCCAAATCATTTAGTAAAGCATTGTGTATTAATAATAGTCTATATTATATGTAAAGGGCATAGGACCAGGATTTTATGCTAAATGCTAAGCATAGTACCTGATACATGTGACAAACTCAGTTAATGTTAGTTACCAATATAATTACTATTGTAATTGTTACCACTATGAATTTAGATTAGGAAACCAGGTTTTTTTCCAAAGAATTCAGTGAAAACTAACATATATTTGCATTTATTGTTGTTGTTGTTGCTGCTGCTGATGATACTACTAGAATTTTTCTATATCCTGTTAAGATATGTACCTGTAAAGTAAAAACCAGAAAAATAACCCCTTGTTTTTCTCTCTAGGAGCAGTCACTCAAGATGAGGAGAAGTAAGGCAACTCAGATGTTAAGACCTCTTTCCACTTTCCAACTGAAGTCGTTTATACAGTTTTATTGTCGTGGAGACTTATGACTATGAATATGTCATTAAAACATGTACTAATTACTTTTGGGGGAAGGCAGAATCAAATTAGGTTTTTTTAATAACTCAAATGAAATAATTGACTTAAAAATTTGTAATCAATTCTACTGATGTCATGAAAACACAACATTCATCTATACACACTTACTATGGAATACCAGTAGCTTCATTTACTACTTCTTAGTATGATTATTTTGGGTCCTCTATTGTCTCTTATTATACCTTCTTGCTTACCTAATTATTGTATGGTAAAACTGGACTATTATGAAAAAATATCATTATTAAGAATGTGGGATTTTTAAAGTCTTCTGAGGATATGAATACGTTTTACTTTCCTGATGAAAACACAGTATTTTAAAGTCATATGCTGTGATGGAGATGGAGAATATGAGGGTCAGAGAAGTGAATAAATTAGTCCAGGGTCCTGGGTATTACAACATTAAACTGACTCAATTTTCTGCCACTCAAGTATCTATGCTGGGCTTCAGAGCAAACCACATCAATTGTGCTTATACCACACTTGGCAATCATCTTTATTGCAATCAACGAAGACACCATGTAGAACTGGAATCTGCAATGTAATAACTAATAATTAAATCTATATAATGGATTACTTTGTTAATCCAATTTAGTGTGCACACATTATTAAATGTTTTTTTAATTTTCAGTAACAAATATCCTAATTTCAATAGTACCTATATAATTGATGTGAGCCACAGCAACAGTCTTTAACTTATTTGGTGTGTGATTTTATCCCAAGCTGATCCTCAAAATACCAGAAAAGACTGCTTAATAGATCTGCTTTAAAAAGACAACTGAGCAATTTATTTATGCTTTTTCTTTATGTACATTAAAGTCTAGGTATATTTACTATATTTACTAATGAAATAAGAATTATTTTATATAGCAACTGGCATTCATGATAACCATCTCTATTTATGGAGAGGACCAAATTGATCTCAAATAAATGCTATTTAAATAAAATGAATTTTCTTAAACTATGAATCACACATAGGGATTTTCCTCCCCTAAATAAATGTTAGAATTACAACAATGAGTGATTATGAGGATGGTTTAAGATTATGCTAATTCAAATTGTAATCCTACAATACCATTACATATGTCACTAAATAAAATAGTTCTAATGATAGGCTATCTCACACAAATTCATAGTGTAATGTTTCATGGATATGACAAATTCTAAAATGGAATAATCCTATGGGGAAAAAATAAAAATCCTATGGAGGTTATATCTAGCTTTTAAAAAATGTGAATTGTTATTTTACATTTTATGGATTTTGGTAACTTGTTATACATAAGTTACTATATTTTCACAAAACAATAAGCTAATGCAACTAATGCAATCAATTTGTATAGCACCTCAATTTGAAAGAACTGAAAATGTAAAACAAACATATCCTAGAGCCCTGAACATTACAACAAACATTTGTTTATATAGAAGTCTAATGAGTAGAAATAGCCACACAACAGAATTTTTAAAAAAATGACTTTAAAAGTGATTGTTCATTTGTGTAGCAAATAATAGAGTAAAAATTCTTATGGAATGGGAGAAACCATTTGTAATCCATATAACTGATAAGGTATTAATATCCATAATATATGAGGAACTCATACAACAATGGCAAAAATAAATAACCTGATTTTTTCAGGTTAATAGGCAAAGACATGAACAGACATTTTTTCAAAGAAGACATATAAATGGCCAATGGGTATAAAAATGGATGCTCAGCATCACTAAGAATCAGAGAACTGCAAATCAAAACCACAAATCTAAACTCATACCCACTAGGGTGACCAGTATATAAAAATCAGAAATTAAGTTTGGTGAGAATGTAGAGAAATTGGAAGACTTATGCACCATGTGTGAGAATGTAAAATGGTGCACCTGCTATGGAAAACAATATGACAGTTTCTAAAAAGTTAAAAATATAATTACCATATGATCTAGTTTCACTTCAGAGAATATATTTTTTAAAAATTGAAAACAGAATCCCAAAGAGTTACTTGTACTCCCATATTCACTGCAACATTAGTTACAATAGCCAAGAGGTGAAAATAACCCAAAATGTCAATCAACAAATGAATGGATAAACAAAAGGGGGTATATACATACTATGGAATATTATTAAGCTTTAAAAAGGATATCCTGGCATTTGCAATGATGTGGATAAACTTGGAGGATTTTATGCTGTGATATAAGCCAGACACAAAAGGACAAATACTACATGATGCCACTTAAATGAATAATTTAAAATAGTCAATCTTTTAGAAAGTAAATTATGGCTTCCAAGGCTGAGGGGAGGGGGAACAGGAAAATTGGTCAAAAGGCCTAGATTTTAATTTTGCTAGATGAAAAAGTTCTATAAATATTGTTGTGCAATACTACAGACATAATTAACACTATTGTACATTGAAAATTATTAATATGGTAAATTTTATGTATTTTTAAAATGACAATATTTTAATGGGTAATAGAGGCTTTAATTAATTGAACTGTGTAAATATATATTATACAGCCTATTATTTAAGATGCTTAATGGAAAGAGAAAGCAAGTTATTGCATTTGGAAAATTTGGGAAGTTTCAAGTGATGATAAAATGAAAAGACATGTACTTAGTGGGCACCAAAACCTGGAGCTATCAATGTATGTATTTATATAAATGACATGATAACTAGCCAGCTGTCTTGGTTCAGGTTGCCATAACAGACTGAGTGTCTTAAACAACAGAAACTGGTTTTTCACAGACTAGACGCTAGAAGTCCAAATTCAAAGTGCTAGAATTGTCAACTTCTCCTGAGGGCTCCATCCCTAGCTTGTAGATGATGGCCTTCTTGCTGTATTCTCACACAGTGAGGACAGAGTGAGTCTCTTCTTATAAGGGCACTAATCTCATGAGGGCCCCACTCTTGTGGCCTTATCTAAATGGAATCATCCCTCAGAGGTCCATCTCCAATAATTACTATTACATTGGTTGGTTCTGGCTTTATGATCATGGTTATTTTCTCTGCCAGGGCTTCAACCTATGAATTTTAGGGGAAACACAATTTGGTACGTAGCAACAACTAATCTGGATAGTATATTAACAGGAGATAAACATTTTCTAAGATGTATACTTAAAATCTTGTTCATTTTCCATTATCTTGATTCCATATTACGTATTATACTTTCTAAGACATGGGAGATTTTAAAACATTTCTCACTATACTTTGCATCCCACACCACATAGCATAATTTATGAGCTAACATGCCTTTAAAATTGTTATGCTCATTTGGAATTAGGATATCTAAATTCTAATATAATTAATCTGGAACATATCAGATCTCAGACATTCTAACTAAGTGGTTTTCTACTGATTTAATTACTTTCCGTTCTCTGACAGAGAGAGGTGCAAATATCATTGCATTTATTTATCCTTCCCATGATCATTCTCATTATAAGATGTGGTAAGTTATTGTGATTATAAAGTTGCTGGAGCAATAAATAAATGCATTTAAATATATGACGAGGAGAATAAGGCATGGGAAATTTATATTATTTGCCCAAGATCACATGGTTAACCTGTGGTAGCATTTGAGATGAGCATGCCAAATCATAACTACTTTCTACCTTTACACCAAATGGTCAGCATCATATATCTTTCAGAAAATACCCTATATGTTGGAGCTAGAAAAGCAAAAGAAACAGTTGTGTTGTTTTTTTTTGTTTTGTTTTTTGTTTTTGTTTGTTTGTTTTTTTTTTTTACTAAATAAGCTCATCCCAAACATTATAAAAATCTATCTGCCATTCAGCCCTTCCTCCTCTTTCTCTAACAGATGTATCTGCCTGCAAAATCACCACAAGAAATAGTGGGTGATTATCAAAATAGGAGGTCATACAAGGTGACATGGGGAGAGGGTAAGCACATACATTTTAATGCAATTGACTGAAAGAACAGGAAATAGTAAACAGTGGCAGAGTTGAAGAGGAAAAGGAGAATGAACCAGTCTAAAAGGTTGCACAGAAAAGGCGAATGGTACACAGGGAAGGGAAATGCCACAATTGAACAGGGAAGCAGAATACCTTGGTGGTTTGGGGAATGCATGACATAGGGGAGGGTAGGGGAGCAGAAGGAAATAAAGAAATAAAGACATGAATAAAAACAATAGACGTGCTAGTGGTGATTTAATATATTCCACATCCCAGATAAGAATTTTTAGACTTCCTATTAAGTATTAGGTTTACAATGTTCCCAAGATATAAGGATAAAAGTAAATTTTACCTTTCTCAAAGTCTCATGGTGAGGTACAGACATGGACATGAGGAAAGTTATACATACCATTAAGTACATTATCTGACCCTAATTGGAGTCACATTTTCAGGTGCCAATTCTACTTGTTTTAGAAATTTTGCTTTATTATTGCACATTATTGTCCACCAAGAATCTATTATGATGTGTTATACTGAACTAGAATTATCTTGTTTTGCTATCTTGTAAGTGTTCTTAACACAAAGTTCTAGAATGAAATTCAACAGAAAAATTTAAAAAATATTTAATATTTTTAAATATTCAAAATACATGACAAAGTCAAATTCTATTATCATGTGTATGTCACACACACACACACACAAAAAACACATCTTTAAAAAGCTTGACGTCAGGAGGAAGACATGATGAGATGAGGTTTTCTTGTGTCATCAGGAGTCCACCTACAATTTTCAGTAGAGCTACTACTACTGTTACAAAATTGATTATCATTTTACAAATAGTCTAGGTTTCATGTGAGGACAGTTATCTATTTTTAGAAACATTTACATACGTGCTTTACAAGGTGATCAGTGCTATGCCAATATTTGAATTAGCTGTATTTGGTAATAGGCACAGTTATGTCTTGGATTTGAAATTAAGTTGGAATATTCTTTTTACATGTGTCCTTCTCTGTCTTGAGGGCATTCAAAACAAACAAGAAGATACTTTTCTACCTGGAGCACACTGAGACTAGTTGAATCCTATTTTAACCACGTCACCTTGGATTAGTTATTCTCTAACACCTGGAGAATTAGTGGAGACAGAGTACATCTTATTTATCATAAAGCTGTTATTTTGAGGGTTTGGCTAAGCTTTGGCCCAACGTTTATTAAGGATATTATGTTTTAAACCTTTGTTCATGTTACTTTATCAAAGGTGTTCAAATTTTATCAGTGATTCATTGTTTCTCTCCTGACTTAAGACATTGAGGTTCTCAAAACACAATGTTTTCCTGAGACAAATAAGTTTGCCTCCCTGAAAAAAAGAGAACGGCTAGGTAAAAATGAGAAATGAATATAGTCAGATAAGTACTAGAGTGGGGACAGCAAATAGTAGGTGGCTTTCAAACCTGGCACTAGATTTTTCCATTCCAGTACCAATTAGGGGTCTGTGAAGCTGTATGGAATAGAACAGACTAAGAAGTGATCTTTAAAAAGATAAGGTAGCAAGAAAAATAATGAGGGACAATGGGTAGTGGTACTGTGTACAAAGGTTAGAGATTATCCAAGAAAGCAATTGGTTAGAGTTGTACACATGTACTGCCTCTGGTACCCTAAACTATTGGCAAATTCTAAGGACAGGGATGTTTTTATTTTGCCAATCCACACACTGCCCACTGCCATGCCTCACTAGATAAGCTTGTCAATGGAGTGACAAATGTGCTCCAGTTTCTGCAAAATAAACTGAAGCAAAGGACAGTGGAAGACAATTTTGAGAAATGCCTTGTTTAAAATATTTCTTAAATCAGAAAGTACCAGATATTTAAAAATATGTACAAACAGAATGATTATATTATAATTCAATGCAAAGGTTTAAAAATGTTTTTCTTTAAGAGATCAGAAAAGCATAGTTTGGGACCAGCCTTCTTTTCCATCCTGTCAAATTGCAATGTCTGCCATTGAACAGACACAATTGAACCTTTACAATAACACTTGACTTGCCACTTTGAATGTTCTTTACAAGGACCAATATCAATGCTGTCCCTTTCATTAAGCATTTTTTGAAAATTAAAGAAAGAAGCAACTGTTTTCTCTTCCTATCTCCCAGAGAACTGTATTCCTCTTATGCCCACCAACCTCCTAAGATACATGAAGCCAGATGGCAGAAGGAAGAGAACAGACAGATAAAGAAAAAAGCGGTCATGAGGCCAGTCAATGTGTCATATGAATAGCAGAACTGTAGGATGAAGATACATAAATTCCTGAACTGGATTCATTTTCAGCTTTTGGGCATGCACAATTAAAATAAATTGTTATCACTTAAGCTAGTCTGAGTAAGTCTCTGTTTCATGCAACTCAAGTGACCTGGTATGGTGCCTTATACTTTTACAATTATTGTCCCTCTCCTAAAACAGGCTAAAGCTCTGTGAAAGGTAGTAACTACCATAGATAGCACTTCCAGGGTGGCACACAGTCGGTACTTTCAACAAATGCTCATTGAAAGAACGAATGGAGAAAACTTGACAACTCACCTTCAAATCATATTGAATTTCAGGTCATTTTTAGTGAGGCAAGAACTGAACACAGGTAGTTCATAACAATATTTTACTAAACATTGCTTTTTCAAATGAATGGCTTGCCTGCCTTCCTCTTTACTGTTATAGATTTCTTTCTATTAGAGTTCTGCAAACGTGTTTATGACATATCTTTGCCAAAGGCTAACTTTAACAGTAGCACCATGTATCAAAAAGGATGTGTCATATAAGCAAATTATATAATAGAAAGCCATGCATTTCTCCCATTATTTTAACAAGCATCTTTTTAGTTTAAAGGGTGGTGATCTGTATCAGATTCTTTCCTCAGAGGCTAAAAATGTAAACTGTAGTTGAACTGATGTCACTGTTTTCTCTTACTCAGAATGAGAAGCACTTTGTCAACCTTATTTTCACATATATCTGGCGTGACTAGATACCTTCAAGGAAATTATTTTTCAAGAATGAATTTGAAGGATTAAAAGATTCACCAAAGTCACATGAAATACATAACTATGAAGTATAGTCTCATTTTATGGATATCACCTCCTTATACTTACATAGTGTTTTATGGTTTGCAAAGCACTTTGAAATATATTATCTCGTTTGCTCCTTACAACAGGAGTCTGTAAGATAGACAAGGAAGGCATCATTCCATTTTTGTATATAAAAAACCAGAGAAGTTAACTGACTTTACCAAGGTCATAGAGATAATAAGAAGTGAAAGGAAATCAGGAAAAGAACCCAAGTCTTTCAACTTCTAATCCAGTATTCTTTTGACTTTGAATCTACTTTTCTTTCAACTCTTCTATTTATAACACTGTTTTTTCAGATGTCTGGCTATGATCAATTGATGGGTTATGAAATCAGATTTGACCAGCAATAAAAAATGAAAGAGAATAGAATATATCATATAGCATCACACTTAGTAAAGGTATGAATTTTTCCATGAGACTTTTGCTTCAGTTTTATATATTACAATGTAAAATATATTTTTATCTGTAGGAAATGGTGAGGAAAATAAATCGAAAGTCTCTGGTTTATATCATGTCACATATTATAATCATTAAGTTGCTCAAAAGTAATTTATGATGGCAAAAGTTCACTTGTCATTGGTTTTAACATTAAAATAATTGTAGATAAAAATATATTTTTGGTTGTCCTTGAATTGGGTATTAATTATGTGGGGTTATTTTCATTACTTGACTCTTTAAGGGTTCTACTTGAGAGACTTGGTTGTGGCTCAGTGGTAGAGTGCTTGCCTAGCATTTGTGAGGCACTGGGTTCGATACTCAGCTTCACATAAAAAAATAAATAAATGAAATAAAGGTATTGTGTGCAACTACAATTAGAAAAATTTAAGACTTCCACTTGAATATTATATTTTTTAAATTAGGCTTTCTATACAGTCATGATACTGGTTTTACTCCTGTTCTTTTGGGGAAAAAGTGCTAATTGTGTTTTATGAAAAATCATATTATAATTTCTTTACCTTATTTAAATCTATTCCAGGGAATATGGAAACCATTGACTGTATATGACACCCTCCTATTCACACATTTGATTCTTATCAAAATAAAGAAAAGATATCTGATATTTCTGAAATGTATTAACAGCTTATTTGATTATATGTATTATCAATGAATAATCAAAACGAATGAATACACAACTGTTTTCTTTTTAATATTTATTTATTTATTTTAGTTGTAGTTGGACACAATACTTTTATTTGTTTTTATGTGGTACTGAGGATCAAACCCAGGGCCTCGCACTTGCTAGGCGAGCATGCTACCACTGAGCCACAACGCCAGCCCAACTGTTTTCTTAATAATAATGAAGGCAATGTATCTACATTGCTTACAAATATAGCACAAAATCCTTAGGGCATGTAAGAACAGCAGTCTTATCTCCTGTACCTTCACCATATATAGACCCTGGACTTCTTTGTCTCCACAATACTGTATATGCTGTCCTTGCTTGGATGCTACTGGTTCCCCCCATATTCACTGGAGCTGGGTTTCAAAGGCTTTTAGGAAATATTACCTCCTTTGATGCCTCTATCCATTCCTGTTTTTGTATTCTCACAGTTATCTATTAGAAACTTCACAATATTACTATAATTCTTTACTCATGTGTGTTTCTTCAGTTAGGCAGTGTGATGCTTGAGGGTGAGGTCTATTTATTATTCATCTTTGAGTCCCTGGTGCCTAGCATAATTCCTAGGTCATATTAGGACCCAATTCTTTGTTAAATATGGGAACAAATATTGTTTAGCATGAATATGCTAACTATACCAAAAAGACATAAAGCCATGCTATATGTGGTCAATAGATTTTTAGATTGATCTATCTATTATCTATCTATCTATCTATCTATCTATTTATCATCTATTCTTTTACACAGTGAAGGCTTTATCATTCTTTTCTAAATATTAAAATATTAATTTGGGCATAGGAACTGTTTAAACCTATTATTCTACATCCATACAGTACAAAAGAGCTGGCTGATTTGCTTAAAGCCAACACCTGATCAAAATCAAATTACTAGCTGAGCACTATGGTATATGCCTGTAATCCCAGCAACTCAGGAGACTGATGAAAGAAGATTGCAAGTTCAAACCCAGCCTCAGGAACTCAGTGAAGCTCTAAGCAACTTACGGAGACCCTGTCTCTAAATAAAATAATATAAATGTGGCTGGGGATGTGGTTCAGTGGTTGAGTATCACTTGGTTCAATCCTCCCCCCAACAAAAGCAATCAAATTACTGATACAAAGCAGCTCAGGAGGCTGAGCTGGGAGGATCACAAGTTCGAGATCAGGCTCAACAATTTAGTGAGGGCCTAAAGCGCGCAGTGAGACCCTGTCTCAAAACAAAGTACAAAAAACGTTGGGGCTGTGGCTCACCCCTGGGTTAAATCTCAAGTACCCTTACAAAATTACTGATATGATTTTATATGGTTATGTGTATAAGCTAGACCAAGGCATGTTTATTTCCCACAGGCTGAAATGGTGACTTAGAGATACAACATAAATGTTAGAATTTTCTGTATATGTTTTAATCATTATTGTATTATGGAAAAAAAGAAAAACTAAAAGATAAGCAATTTTTTATGGATAGTTGGGTCATTTAATATTTTCTGATATGGTGCCATTAAAATTTCATTTATATTCCTATAGGGTTTTCTCCTCACTGTTTCAGCTAATAGAGTTTGAAGTCCCAATGTGTCTATCACTCCTTTGAGGGATTTTTAAAATTGTTGTTCTGAAAACATAGCACTAACTTCCTCAACAGATAAAACAGAGGAACCACAGCTGGAGAAGTGTGAACGTCAATTTACCCTTCATAGCACATAAAATTACACTCCATGAGTAGAGAAAGGCTATATTTAATTGACGGATATTTTAATACATAAATGTATTAGGACACCATCTGTTTGAGAGTTCTACTGTGGATATCTATGCTATAAAGCATTTTTCAAAAAAAAATATATGGCAGGGTAAGGAGAATCCTATGTGAGTTTGGGAGACAAGTGTTTATTAAAAATTTTCCTGGCTTGAATTTTTCATACAATTTTCCCACATATTATCATTGATTGTTTACATGTCTAACCTTCAGTTAAATAGTAAGCTTAGGATGGTTTCCAAATCTTACTCATTTCCAGATTCCCAGAGTGGTCAACATTTTGTTGGCACATTATAAGTGTTTAGCAAATGTTTATTGAGAAAATAAATGAATACACTATGAAACCCTTGCTTTATAAATATTTCCCCTAGGATTCATTTGATGTTTTCTCTTGTGTTACTATGCCACAAAGATGAAAACTCCACAATTTTTTCTCTGCCTATTGAAACACATGTCAGTAATCATAGAGAAAGAAGTTGGATTATTCATAGTTCACAAGATAATCTTTCATAGCAATCTGGTACTTTGGTCTCCATGTACAAAACATACAAACCAATGGTGAAAATGCAGCAAAAATACTGGAATTTGTATCTCCAAAATCAAACTGCAAAATAGTAAGACATATCTGGGTGATTAATCCATTCACATATTCAGTGTTACACATTCAGGGCCTCAAGAGTCTAAATTGTTGGCTAACTGTTTTCAGGTTACTTGTGAAATCAAAATTTGTTTTCCTATCTTTTCATTTATATTCACCTTAGAACAACATTTTATATACTTTAAATATACACAATAAAATTTGTTTTATAAAAATGTCAGTGTGACTGAGGATTCACTATGGTTTTCTATTTTAAGATGTTAGCAGGTCATATTGTATACTTTTCTTACTTCTTTTTTTATAAAACCTTATCTTCTGGGTTATTGAAATGCTTTTAACTAACTTTTTTGGATAATAATAGAAGTCATACCTATCTGATGTGAAATAAAACAGTTATTATAACAAATAAAAGTAACTATGCAGGGAAACATACTTTGTCATCTGATACTAACCAACAAAATATTTTTAATGAGTGCACATCTATTAAAAGAATCCTCAAGATGCTGTAATTATTATTCATTTTCTAGAATTGTTTCACCATGAAGCTTTATGCTTCTATGGGGACTTTAATGTTTATGTTTTGTGACGGCTGCATTGACTATTAAAAAGCAATTTGGCTGACATTTTAGGTCTTTTGTTGCCAGTTTTAATTGGATTGTTCATCAAGCATCAACTCCCCCGTTAACTGCAAAAATTTCAGGCCAACGTCAGTTTACAGTAATGATTGTTTAATGATTTTATCCTGTCAGTATGCAAGCTTCGTATGGATATATGCATGATTAGTTTCATATCAAGACCTGTAATTAAATAATTGAAGCCTAAACAGAATGGATATCAAACATGAGCACATATTTAATAAAGACTCAGAAGCTTATCAAAATACTGATTAGCAATTAAAAGTCAATGTTTTGAGTTCATTTGGTGTTAGTACATTTATGATACTTTAGCAAATATTTGTATAAAGTTTTGCCTAAGGTTAAATGACAGAAATTCTTTTTAGCATGGCAGTAAAATTGGGTTTTCGAAGGGTAATTTATATCTAATGTGTACCTATCTGCCTGACTGAGAAAATTCATTTTAACTACCATTTAGTTTGGGGGAAAATTATCTAAAACAGAATAAGCCTGGAGTAACAATAAATATTCTTATCAGTCACACATGATTCTAGTACTCAGGAAGTTGCCTATATACATCATACTATGCTGTTTCCATGTCACAGGATGTTAGAGCTATGAGGGACCTTGGAAACCATTTATTCTAACTTCCTTATTTTACAAATACCGAAGTCCAGATGGGTTAAATGACTTACCTAAAGTCATACAGCTAATTAGTGCCAGAGCCAAAAGAAAGATTCAGGTCCAACATTTAAAATTATGTATTCCTGGCAGGGAGAATTAACAGCTGAAGTCCTTGTGTATTGATTAATTCCTTTTCTCTTCATTTCATTAAATTACTGTTTCTCCAAACTATAACAAACAAAGATACTTAGAAAGGTATACACTGAGAAGATTCACTTTCTCCTTTTTCCCCATCCATCCATTTCTTCCTTATCTCCCTGTAAGTAACCATTTTACTATTTTTTTCATCTTTCTAATAAGTGTTAAGATATCTCCATATCAGTGTACAGAAATCTTTTTTTTCCTATAAACTGCATCATATTCCCTTGCATGGATACTACAGTTTATTCAATGTGTTGACAAATTATTAATAAATATTTGAAAATGTTTTAGATACTAAAATATATTTCACCCTTCATATATAAGAAATACTTATTTGCATAACAAAAATTTTGAACATATGGGTATCAAAGTGAAGACAAAAGTCCAGTGCACTGGGCACAGCACTGAGGAACAATTAGAAAAACTGTTACTTTCTCTTTGAATTAAAGTTCTACCTCTAAAGCTCATTGAATAAGAAAGATGGTTTCCAGATTTTACTGTCCTGGGTAGGTGTAACTATGTGTTATTATTTAAAATGTTTACAATTGAAGCACATAGAACGTTTTACTTTTATGCAATATCCAGTAAGCACAACATTTCAGAATCTTTCCATCTTCAGTCCAGTAGATCATACTACTTGCTTTCTATTCACAATAACTCATATATATCTCCTGCATTTTAAAATAGTTTCATTTCACATTAGAATGGAAGACCTGCCTACGCTGCTGTAGTATAGTGAAAGGCATTAGGGAGATAGACCAATTAAGGTAGAAGCAGATTTTTTATTAAGTGACAGATCCCAGATTCTCATTTCATGAAACATGTACTTTTGCCACATGCCAAATTCCCATTAACTTCAGGAAGGAATTATGCGCAGAAGAAATATGTAGGCTGAAGAAGACAGGATAAATTAGTCCAGAGCAATCCTTAAAAGTCAGTTTAGAATGCAGCAAATGTTTTAAATTATGTGTAGTCATGTTGTTTGAATTGAATATTATTCACTCACCCCCATCTGACCACATCTTCAAAATGAGTGGGGCAAAGAATTGCTTAAAATAGAAGAAAAAAAAACAAAACGTGAACAGCTCAATTTGGAATTGTAAGTAAAGATGGAATTCAAAGGTGTGAGTCATGGAAATTAACATTTCTTCAAGAAAACAGCTTAAAAAACTGTTTTCCTTCAGCATATAAAATATTTGCATTTAAGAAAATAGGTAGAAAAAATTTTAAACTCTTAATTCAAACAAATTTAGAAAGGCAGGTTTTATAAATAGTTAGATCCAAGTGAAATTTAAAATCCAAGTATGTCATAGCTATGTTTAAGCAAATTGCATGAATGTCACTATTACCAATGTCCTATAAAGGCTCACTGGTTTAAAGAAAAACAATAAATATTACAATTGTATTCTTATTATTGCTTTCAAAGTGTTTCATATAGTTTGTTCCATTAAGGAAATAAAACAAATCTTCTTTATTCTTCATAGTACCCTTTCCATGGGATGGTACAGATTAAGTTCAGCTTAGCCCTGTCAAAATGATAGTAAGTTTTAAAAATATGACACTATCATATATTAAATTCACTAAAAACTTACTCTTAAATGGCATATAAAAGGTGTTAACATTTTAAAAAGTCAATCTCTAATTTACAATAGATACTTAGTACATAATAATTTGAAGTTACCTTAATAAGAATTCTAAAACAATATTACAACAAACCATAAGTGAGATTTTCATTAAAAAGTTGATGTCAGAAGGGCTAATATGTCTTTCTTTGTAAATTGTATCAAAAAATGAAACTTTTTAAATGTTCATCGATTGTACTGACCTGAGATTGCATGACATTTTTGCCACTAGATGGGACCTTGCATCTGTGATAATAATCTAGAAGCTGACTTCTTTTCATTCAGCTTTTATAGGACTCAGTAACACAAACCTTCTTAAGAAAACTAAGTCTTTATGGACAAAATAAAACTTTACAACTTATACAACTAGTCAGCTGGGTCACTGTAGGATTATTTCCTCACTGTTTCTTAGTAGATGATAGAAAATAGATAACATTTAGAGCAATTTCCTTGAAACAAACAATGACCTACACTAAAAAAGGAGCCATATTCCTTTCTAGTACTCTCTCTAAACAGGACCTCTGCTCTTACTTCAGTGACACAATAGTAAGCTTGGTCAAAACATTTTCTAGCATCCCTCTGTCTAGCATGTCCATGACCTTTTCTAGTTGCCCTTGAAGCACTGTAGTTTTCTCTGAAACTGGATGTATCAAGACTTTTTTCTAACATCATGATTTCTTATGCTATAAAGAGAAGGTTTTAACTTCCAGGACTTGGCAATCCAAGCTGTATGGAAATGGAAGGAGACCCTCATTGTTACATAAAATTACATATAAGAGTTTGTGAGGGGAAAGGGAAAAAAAAACAAGGGAGAGAATTAAACAACAGCAGATGGGGTACAGAGGGAAGAGGAGAGGGAAGGGGAGGGAGGATAGTAGGGGATAGGAAAGGTAGCAGAATACAACAGTCACTAATATGGCATTATGTAAAAATGTGGATGTGTAACCGATGTGATTCTGCAACTTGTATTTGGGGTAAAAATGGGAGTTCAAAACCCACTTGAATCAAATGTATGGAAGATGATATGCCATGAGCTTTGTAATGTTTTGAACAACCAATAAAAAAAAAAGAGAAGGTTTTGCTGGTGGCAATCAAACTTTTCTGTTTGGAAAGCAAACTACAGGGCAGCAGTAGAGAAAAAGAATTAGGAATGAAGTTCTGGCCATATGATGGTCTAGAAAACCTAAACATTTGCACACTATAAAACCCATAGAAATGCTGGATAAACATAACATGCATCCTTTTGAGGGGAGAATGGAGCTCAAAAGACGTGGGGGGAAAATAAAACCCATTAGCTAAATCCAAGGTGGGAACAATAGTGGTATGCCCAAGAGTTTATGCTGTAGCTCTTGTGCTAGTGGGTTACCTAAGGACATGGGTTTAAAAGCTAGAGCCAGAGAGTTGAGAGAGGAGGTCTAGGGTCTTCAAAGGGCAGGGAGTTGCAAATGAGTTCTCATATGTTGTTATTTACATCTATATGTATATAAACTCTTGGAATGCTACACTTCAAAAAAATGGTATATTTGAAGACATCTTCCCACTTGCACAGGGTGACAACAAAGCAACTTGTCTTTCCTAGACTGAGCTCTAGATGAAAAGAATAAAAATATTTCTGTAAAATGTATAATCATGGGACTATTCTAAGCATGGATTTAGAGTGTATGATCTACAAACTACTAACAAGAGAAATTGGTAGCAGAATACAACAGTTACTAATAGGGCATTATGTAAAATTGTGGATGTGTAACCGATGTGATTCTGCAATCTGTATTTGGGGTAAAAATGGGAGTTCATAACCCACTTGAATCTAATGTATGAAATATGATATGTCAAGAGCTTTGTAATGTTTTGAACAACCAATAAAAAAAGTATCTGGAGTCCTGGTAGAGGGAAATGCAAATGAGAACACAATCCAGTTTAAAATTATGAGGAAACTGAACTCAGAAGGAAAGCATGAGTTGCAAGAAGGAATGGTGAGTAAAATAATTGGGGAACACATAGGTACATTTAAACAAGTACTGAATGTGAAAAATATTATAATAAATAATTTCAGCATGTTAAGAAAAAGTAGAACAAGGATACTGGATAATCTTTACATATAAGTGAAAGGGGATGATCGAGATTAAAGCATTCTAAGCTCCACCTATTGTTCCTAGAAATGGTAAGATAATGATCAATTTTAAGTTTTAAGTAGGGATAATGAAAAATCAAAGGTATCTGCTAAAGTAACACAAGTAACAAAACTTTTCAGTGAATGTTCACTGAAAAGCATACCAAAGATGCTTTTTTCTGTCTATGCATAGTTCTTAGCTTTAAATTGTTTTTTTTAAAGTTTAAGAGTAATTATTAACTTTTTTAGTATGTCATCAATAATTTCATAACAGAAAAATAAAGGTCAAAAGAAGTAGAAGATAGGAAAAGTGCATAAGAAATGTGTCAAGACATGTTGGAAGTTAGATGGCTGAGCACAAAAATACTCCTTCTCTTTGAGTAACCTTTCTGATCCACTTTCAGTAATATTCTGCTATTTTAAAGTATATAGCTTTTTTCCATAGAAGAGACAGTCATAGACAGGGAGACGAATCCAATTAAGTAGAATTTTATTCCAAGCTAGTAAAACTTTAAGATTCCTCCACCCGAGCTTCATTAGCACCTTCAGGTTTTTTTTATTTTTCATATCTTGGGCTTCTACTTAAAATATTGTTTAAATAAAGGTTTCATCAAATGGAATCTAAAGACACTTCAGCTTAAGAATCAAGAGGATCTCTTTATATTTCCAATATATTTTAAGCCATAAAAAATGAAAGAAAGTGTTTCATCTGTCTATGAGTAAATAATTCCTCCTTTATCATGTCTTCCTGACAATGAACTCTAGTCTAATGAAACCCACATTCGGCTTATTGACTCAAATTCTGTCATGATAGCTCCCCCTGTGGGATGGCCTGCGATCTGTGTTGGCATTTTTTGTTTGTTTTTTCCCTTTATCAGGTATTCAAGGATTCTGTTAAAAAGTTGGTGCTTGCTAGGTTTGGTGGTACACATTTGCAATCCCAGCAACTTGGGAGGCTGAGACAGGAGGATCTCAAGTTCCAAGCCAGCCTTAGCAACTTAGTGAGGCCCTGAGCAACTTAACCAGACCCTGTCTCAAAATTAGATAAATAAAAAGGGCTGAGGATGTGGCTCAGTGCCCCCACCCCACAAAAGAGTTAATGCTCATCTAACCATTGGCCTTTCTAACTTCAAATATATTTTAAAATCATCATACATGCTTTATTTCCCTGAATATAAGGGGAAAAAGTCTAAATTCATTATGCTTCTCTAAATTTTATTCAGTTCCATTTTCTATATCTTGAGGTGTGGTGACTGAGAGTTTGGTTGCATTAGAGTTATATAAAATGGAGGAAAAGATTCTATTTAATTTCTAATATTTCCAGATAATACTTAACATTTAGAGTAAAGTGTGGGATAGCCTTTCTTATATTTATGATTTTGCTCATATAAACACATATAGTGTTTTATTTGTCATAGGAAATAATTGTATAATACATAAGTCAGCAAACATTTTTTTGTGAAAGGCTGAATAGTATATATTTTAGGCTTTGAAGGTCAAATGGTCACTGTCCCAAGTATTCCACTCTACTGATATAACAGCAAAGCAGTCATAGACAGTAGGTGAATGAACAAGTATGGCTGTGTTCCAATAAAACATCATTTACAAAAACAGGCAATAGGCCAGATTTGGTCCATGGGTCATAGCTAGCTGACCTCTGGTTGTATTGGCTTGGTTTCCATTACCCAGTGGATTAATTTCACAAAACAGAGTTTAATACCAGTATTACTTAATCGGCCTCTTAAATCACAAACTACATTTGTTTCAATGAATGGAACTTTTGTTAAAAATTTGATTTTGAGGACTGAAATAAAAGAATGTTGCCTTGGCTTTTCAATATTCTAAAGGTACTTCAGCTTCAGAGTCAAGGGGATTCATTTATATTTCCAATATATTCTTAAGCCATAAAAAAGGTAAAAGAAGGAGTTTCATCTGTCAATGTGAGTAAATCATATTCAATTCAATCATCTTGAGGAAGATTATTTACAAATTTTACATTTAAATTCATAGATAGTGCCTAATCTACTTATAATTTTGTTGACAGCTGAATTTCTGCTATTTTGTCTACCTACAGAAAAGCCCTTGAAATTCAAGAATCTCTGTGGTTTACTGCTCTAGTTAAACTCAATTTCAAAAGCATCTGTATAAAATTTTAAGAAACCATTATATTTTTTAATTAGCTGCCATTTATTATTACCCAAACAACTCATCTTCATTAAAAAAATATGGATAGTGGCAGGGTCGTGGCATAATGAATGCAGACTGCACACTACATAAGAGTGCTCCATCCTAGAGCATGCCATTCACACTGAAAATCGACAAATTTATTAAAACAGCTCTCTGGAAGATGGCTAGACACAGTATTATTCAAACAACCAGTATTTTACAGTGATTTTCTGATGGAATACAGTGAAGTATTTGGAAGAAAGGGCGTTGTTCAATAATTTTGGGCACAGGTTATAGCTTACCTCTTTAGGAAGACTGTAGGAAATTTAAAATATCATGAAAAGTTTATAGTTCTTCTCTATTCTAAGAACAACTATTTCCCATATATTTCTTTCTGAGATGGTAGGTCAGAAGGCATGGTACACAATTTTCTCATAAGTCCCTATTGCAGTGCTTTTTACCATACTTACCATAAAAGAAATATTTAGGTCATATAGAGATTTACCTGAAACTATAAAATATTTTTTAATCATGTGTTAATTTTCCCTAATACTTTTAAATGTGTGCCCACTGGGGGAATGGTTTTCAAATTGAGTTTCAAGAACATGTCTTAAGGACTAAGATGGGGGCTAGAGTTACAGTCCCTAACATTCCTGGAAGCTAGACATTATGATGTAATGGAGAATTTTTTAAAACTGTTATAGTAGCCCCCCCCATCCTTGTTTTCACTTTCCATGTTTTTAGCTAATCATGGTCAACTGAGGTTTGAAAACATAAAAGAGAAATGTTCAGAAATAGATAACTCCTCAGTTTTAAATTGTGTGCCATTCTGAGTAGTAAGAGAAAATATTATGCCATCCTGCCCCAGACATTCATCCTCTCTTTGTCCAGCATATCTGCACTGTGTATGCTACCTGCCCATTAGTCATTTAGTAGCTGTCTTAATTATCAGGTCAGCTGTTAAGGTGATGTTATATGTTCAGGTAGCACTTATTTTATTTAGTAATGGCCCAAAAGTACAAGAATACTGATGCAGGAAATTTTATTACAACATATTATTATAATTCTTCTATTTTTATTTGTTATTGTTCTTTATCTCTTACTGTGCTTAATTTATAAATTAAACTTTATCGTAAGAATGTATATATAGAAAAAAATAGACTATAGGGTTCAGTACTGTCTACAGTTTCAGAAGTCCCCTGGGGATCTTGGAAGATATTCCCTGTGGATAAGGCAGGGGGATAGTGTATATACAAAGGGTAGTTCCAAATGTACTTGTTCTCCCAAAAGTGTGACTTTAATTGAAAGATGCTAACAACAACATTGGTGACAAGAGTTTTCATTCTTTAAATACCTTGGTAATTCCCACAATATTATTGCTAACTCTCACTAATAATCTGTAAGGAGGTAGTTGATACTATTCCTATTTTAGAGATGAAAAATTCAAGGCTCAGAGAGCTCAGTAAGTTGTTTAAGGCCACACTGTTTGGAAGTAGCAAATCTGGAAAGTGAATTTAAATCAGTCTGACCTCAAATATCTACCCTCCCCTATTTTTATTTTGATGTAAGGCATTTGTTAGCAGGAAAGCACAAAAGAGTTTCTAGATATTCCTAGTTTTAAAAGCATATTATTCTGCTCCATGTAGATTAGAGACTGGGCTCAAGCAAAATTAGACCAAAAGGTCTAAATTATAATAGATATTTATTTTATGCATAAACACACAAATGAGGATAGACACAAAAATGCCAATGAAATAGAATTGCATTTTTCAAACTCCTTGCCCAAGTATTCATTTCTTAACTTATTATCTTGTTCTGAAATATTTCAGGTTAAAATTACTACCCTTCAAGGACCAAAATGTACTTATACACTTCAAACTGTAAATTTCAC
Organism: Callospermophilus lateralis; assembly: GCF_048772815.1. Classification (NCBI taxonomy): domain Eukaryota; kingdom Metazoa; phylum Chordata; class Mammalia; order Rodentia; family Sciuridae; genus Callospermophilus; species Callospermophilus lateralis. Next base: position 101,120,215 of record NC_135325.1, read on the forward strand.
TAAGAAAATATGGTTGTTAGATTTTAAGAAATATAGTTCTGCTACAGTAAGAGAAATTCAAACCTTTGGTGATTCACATCACATAAAACTTTATTTGTTGCCTCAATCTGATTTTGAATTCAAGATGGTGTTTGGTGACACTATTATTTCAGTTAGGCATTTCTCTTTGTACAGAAATTGGGACTTAGATGGCTTATATCAGTGATGGTTTGCAACTGTGATTTAAAGCAACCACATACATCTGCAAATGACTGTGTAGCCTTAGGGGAATGCAAAGTGAGGTCACCAGCAGGGACAAGCAGAGCCTTCAACCACTGATGGAAAAATCATTATTTCACCACCTCTGTTAATTAGTTAGATGTCTGAAGTTGGAGACAAGTAAACTAGACATACTAGCAAGGACTATGGGGAAGGCATACAAGAATAGAATTCAATATTTTCTGAGCATCTGCAAAGGGCCAAGAATAATACATTAAAGTGCAGATATGAACATGACCTGGTCCTTTCCCTCTTTACTTGTCTCCGCATTGGAAAGACCTTTCTTAGCTCAGGTTTTACTTTTAGTTGGTATGGACATTTGCACTCTTATTCCAAGACAAACTAAAGGTCCTCTTCCTCTACAATTACTTCTCTGAACATTCCTTTTTTGCCCCAACCAAACTATTGTATCATGGTACCTGTTAAATTTTATCATAGTAGCTTGTTTGCCTCCACGTTAGCCATACTGGACCATATTATTTCTTTCCACTAAACCCCTCAAAAGCAAAGGCTGTGTTTATTTGTCTCATTAAACCACTAATATTTCACTGAACAAATATTATTTTAACTTTTGTATCAAAAAGACAGTACAATTATCTCATATACTACGTGCTTAATATATTTATCAAATGAAGAATGAAATCCAAACTTCAAACCTATGTGCAAATGATTCCATGCACTCCTGATCACAACTCTCCCCCGCCCCCAAAGTCTTAGCTACTTTGGATTTAGTTTGTATTGAATTAATTTGTATTTACTGATATATAAAAGTTCTCAAGTTGCCCTTTAGATATATTCTCCCGCCAAAGGTAGATTAAAAATTTCCTTAAAGAAAAGGGAAATTTCAAGTATTTCTACTCTATTTTCCCATAGTTATTTTTCTTTCTTTTCTTTTCATTCTTTCTCCTTCCCTCATTCCCTTCCATGTATGTGTACAAACATGCTAGGAATGGAACCCAGAATCTCACACATGCTAGGCAAGCACTCTACCACTATGCAACACCCCTGGCCCTCCTATAGTTCTTTAAAAAATATTTCTATAAGATATATAGAGATATATATGTATATAGCAGTTGTAGTTGGACACAATCCCTTTATTTTATTTATTTATTTTTATGTGGTGCTGAGGATCAAACCCAGGGCCTCACACATGTCAGGCAAACACTTTTCCACTTAGCTACAACCCCAGCCCCTCTTATATTTCTTAATAACGGGCTCTGATCTATCAAATACTCAATAGTTATGAATCTAAGAAAGCAACCATTAACCTTGGGATAAGTGTTGTAAGCATTAAATAGAGAAAAAAACCATTAGTCTATATTATCAGTCTGTTGTTCAAGTCAACTTCCCTACCCCCAAATTCTCGGTCACCAAATCCTATTTCTGAAATGTATCTCTGTCTTACCCACCACATGCCTTAAACATTGTCTTTGGCACCTCATTATCTCTCACTTAAACTATTAAAATATCTTGACTGCCCTTTAGTATCTCCCCATTCGTTCCATTATCAACACTGCAACCAAAATGTGCTTTCTAAAAACTAAATCTTAACTATGAATGTCAAAGACTATGTTGCTGTTTATTAAACCCTTTCCCACTTTTTTTTCAAGGAACACAGACCATATTTGCCAGCCTTTTCTGCATATAGGTGTAGACAAATGAGGAGTCTAGAAAGTAAGTGTTGAGTACCATCTTCCAGATCTGGCTCATAAAAACCTTTCATTCATGATCATCTTTGTTCTTCTTCCTTTCTCTAGTTTGATGTAGACAAACATGGGAACTTTTCAAGCCACGTGCTGAAGATAGTGGTGGTATAAGGATGAAAAAAAACTTGGGCCCTGAGTCAAACCTGGGAGAACTGCCTACTTATCAGGAAACTCATGTGGCATTTAGGTGAGTGAAAAATCAACTAGTATATTTGAACCACTGTACACTTTTAGGCTTATTTATAATAGAAACTAGCACTGTCCTAACTAATACACCAAGTTATTTCTCTGGTTAAAATCCCTTATCATTGACCATTTTATTCTAAGCAAATTACTTAGAATGACACATATAAGAACCTTCATGATCTATATGTGACTCACTCTATAGTCTTATTCTACATTCAATCCTTGATTCACCCTTTCACATGGCCATATAAATCATACCCTACACTTCAACTACAATGCATTATTTGTCGTTACCAGAAAAATATACTTTCATGTCTACATCTATGCTGTTTTTTCATCCTACAATTTATTCTATATCTTCTGTCTCATGCCTAAATTCTTTTAACATATGTGAAACACAAAGAGGAATGAAAGGAAGAAAGGGGAATGGGAATGGAAAGACAGTAGAAGGAATTGGACATAACTTTCCTATGTTTATATATGAATACATAACCATTGAAACTCCACAACATGTTCAACCACAAGAATGGGATTCTAATTAGAATAAGTTCTATTCCGTGTATGTATAATATGTCAGAATACACTCTACCACCATGTATAAAAATAACAAAATTTAAAAAAACCCAATCACATGTAACAATTCATATCATCTCTACTACATTTTCTTGATCCACTTTGTCAAAATGAATTGTCTTCCCATTGACACTCTCATAACATGTTTTTAAAATCTATGTCACAGCATTAACTATATTTCTAAATTAAAAATATAGTTTAGCTATTTGTCTATTATAAAACTAGATTTTCATCATCTGAAAGACAGGAATTTCATCTCATTCAACCTTATGATCCCCCCAAAAAGTAGCTCACGCTTTTATACATAGAAAACATAAAAAATCTAATGTTGATATTACTTATTTAACAATTTAGCCTAAGGTATTTTTCCTATATATTATTTCATTTTTAGCCTCCTAATGTTTATATACATTGAAATGACTTAATTTAAAAAAGGACAAACAGTAATTGTTCCGACACTAGGAATAGGCAAGTTTTACCAATTAAGGGAGAAGAAAAAGAAAATTAGGTAAAACTACCTTATTCATTCTCAAAACTTCATTCATAAAAATGACCATGGGGGGGGTGGTGGCTGGGGATGTGGCTTAGTGGTAGAGTGCTTACCTAGCATATGTGAGGTGCTGGGTTCGATCCTCAGCACCACATATAAATAAATAAAATAAAGGTATTGTGTCCATCTACAACTAAACAATATATTTTAAAAATGACTGCAACTTTCTCTTTGGAAGTACCCAATTTGTAAGTATGTGTATGTGTGTATGAGAGTTGTAGTAATAGTAACTGATTTATATTAGCTAATTCCAGATTTAAGATCACTTGGAAAGATACCTGTGATATGTTGTGAGTATGAAAAAAGCATATTGCAGAAAGATGTTATACAGATAAATCTCATGTGTGCAAGAAATATTGGGCAAAATATGTGACTGTCTCAAGGGGTAGAATGGCGAGAGAGGTAGAACTTTTAAATGTATTTTACATAATTCTATGCTATTTTGTTTCATGAGATAGTTATTATATATAAATTGCTTAGAAGAGGCCAAGCATATGTGAAGCATTATATACATATTAACAATTTTTATTATATTGGAGTGAGAATGTATTATACTAATTACTTTAAAAATCTTATAAGAGCAGTAGGAAATGTCCAATAAATGAATAAAAGGGTTTAGTTGAGTAAGTTTCCACTGCGACCTACCCTTCTACAGATAATAACTACTAGACACATTTCCATTAAAAAAATCAATGACATGCAGGCCCTGGAGAATGAACAAAAGAAGCATATTCTGTTGGGGAATCAACACTTGGAAAAAGGAAAGGCAAAGGTGAGTTTCTAGTTTTCATATCTGTTTTTATCTTAACCTAAGGATGGAAAACAATCAAATCTGTATAAGGTGGCAAATAAGTACATGCAGCTTAAAGAATCAGAGCACAGAGTTTAAGCAATTGCAGTCTACCTAAAGTCAAAGTGATATCCCTAAAAGAATATAAAGAGAGAGGATGTAACCCACGTTCTGTGTATGAACTCTGCCCAAATCTCTGGTTTACCTGAAAACCATGTAGTTGGGGGGCAGACTCCAACTGAGAATGAAGAAATGAACTGAGATTTGAGTTGAAACTCAAGAGATGGAGTCTGCCATTTGAGTCAAAAACTTTAATCACCTTCCAAACCAAAAATAAAAATCAAAACTTTTTAGAATAATATAATAGAATCCAGAATTTCCACAAAATAATTACAATGTCCAAGATATAACCCAAAATTATTTCACATGATAAAAGAAAAATGTGACTGATTCCCAAGACAAAATGATTATCTGTACACACTAATCCTAAAATAATTCAGATATTAAAATTAGAAGACCAGGATTTTAACTATTCTCATAGATATGAAGGAAAATAACTATTCTCATAGATATGAAGGAAAATATACTCATAAAATATGGAAAAAAATCTTACTAGAGAAAGAAAAAAACATTTAAAAAGTGGAAATTCTAAATTGAAAATCACAGTATTTGAAATGAAAAGTGAATAAATCCAAGCCATGAATATGTCCATGCTCAATTTTCATTACCTTCTTCATATATGGTACCCAACTTAGGGGTATTCACTAAGTTCACCCTCCTGCTTCTCTGAAAATTGCCCACCACCCACAGAGATAAAGCATCTCTACCAGGTTTGTGATTATTCCTCTAATAATCTGAGACCAAATATTCTGTCAGTAGGTTCCTGATCTAAACTTTGCTAATAAGATGATCTTTCTTGAGACTAGAGAAATGCAACAGAACCTTAGACTCAGGTTTTAAAAATTAGATGTCGTGTATATTCAAGATCAAAGGTGTGGCACTTTCTGGGAATGTACAGAGAGAAGCTGACAGATCATGTCTAAAAAGAGAAATAAACAAATGTGCAAAGAAAATTACACAGATAAATTGAGACTTTGGGAGCTACTAAGATTTTTTCCAATTCCTGGTTCCAGTCCCTTCTTAGGCCCTATACTGATTTCTGTGCTTGAGTTCTGAGATAATTCCATAATCTTGTAGCAAATTCAGCTCCCCACAGTTTTGTTTTATATTTCTGTAGCTTACCATGAAGGGTCTTGATTACATGACAATGTACATTTTTTATTAATTGGCCATTCACCTACTTAGGAAGAGTTGGATAAGGCAGTGGCTCAAGGCTGAATATTAGAAGTAGAATGGACATGAAAATAGAACATCCTTACAAATTCAAAAGTAAAGGTTGCTAATTGAGAATAAAATTGGGGGAAAATGTAATAAGTGAGATCAGTTATCTCCTTCACAAAAATCTGCAAATGAGTGGCTAAGTATTTTAGGGACAGCTAGAAGTGATCAAATTGATATTTTTAATAGTTACATTAGTTTGTCTGAAGAAGTGTGCTATCAGAAACATGGAACATGGGTAAAGGGGAATCACAGAAAGACTCTATTATTGTTACTCTTTTCCATTTTGTCTAGTTAAAGGGGTCCTCTGATTCAGGAATCTAAGCATATCTGGTGTTGGGTCCGGCATACCCCATACTGGGATATTCAAAATTTGCTCTTCTAACTAACTCTCTCATATCCATCCTTGGCAAGGAACCTACTGGTTCATATTCGATTTCCCATGTAGATTCCCAACAGGAAATAAATACAGTGGCAACAATAGCTTGATCTGCTTTAAAGTTATACACTTGATCCTTGAACAATACTAGGTGTAAGTGCACAGATTCCCCCCCAACACACACACACACACACACACACACACACACACAGGCATATCTGTCTATAATTTTGACCCCAAAGTTTTTAATATTTTTATTAGTGCATTATAGTTATATATAACATTGTGGTTCATTTGGATATAATCATACATAGACTGTTGTTGACCAGAAGCCATACTGATAAAATAAACAATTGAATCATATTTTATATGGGCTATGTATTATATACAGTGAAAAATATATGAGAACTACAAGAGATCACTTTTCATTATGATACACAATTTATCAGGGAGATGAACTGCTCATGCAGAGATGTTTAAAGTCATACTGTGTTTTAAGCAGATACTCCCAGCATTTGAGCTCAAGGCAAAGCAATAGGAGGTGGTTATGGAATTATTAAAATAGAACATGTACTACAGTTATATGTAGTTATGATTTAAGATTGAATCTTTACATTCATTTATATTACTGTATGAATAGTGCCATATATGGTCTGTAAGGATTTGTGTATCTTTTAATATAATTTAACTTTTATAATAGATTTGCATATATTTTATGGCAGTAAATGATAAAATAAGCTATTATTTATGTGTATTTTCTGGATTCATGACATAATAACTTTTTCTTAATTTTTTGATATTTCTAGGTTATGTGGTTCATCTGCAATTTTTTTTTTCAAATTGTTATAAGTCTCCAAAAAACAAGCAAACAAAAAAATCTGAGTATGAGTATGCAATTCAAACTCATGTTGTTCCAGGGTCAACTGTGTTTCATATTATAAATCAATCAGTTGAACTACAGATTTAATATCTGTCTCTTATGAGTTTGGTTAAGATAAGGCAGATCCCTGGTGGTCAAATAATTCTAGATGATATAGCAAAACAGAATGGACTACCAAATAGTGGAACAGGACAGTATTTCCCCCAAGAGACCCCAGTTTACCAGCCCAGTGAAGACTGGGCTGTTTTGTCATTTTCTATAATGAATATCTAATATGGTAAAATTTCAAATTATTTGCAAATATTGTAGTTTGTACAAGTGTGTTTACTTTGGTTTTGAATGGTCCGTGAATATTTGTAACATCTCATAATAGTTTCATATGGTAAATACATATGTCTCAAGTAGTAACTTCATAGGGCTAATTTATTTTATTATGTATAACAGGTCAATGTTACTCTTGGATACAAAAAAATCTACACATAAACGAATTTACTGGAGCATTTCCAAGTAAAGATGAAAACTGCACATTGTAAGAATTTAAAATATAAAGTATATTCACTATGATATTTTTTTTCCAGAAGCAGGAAGAAAAAGATGCTCTATATTCTCTACTATAACCTTGTTTCAAAGTGGGAAGCAGTCAATATTTGTACATGAAGACAAATAAATAAATGGTTATTTGCTTCTGCCATTGAGTTTTCAGATAGATCTCTTCCATTTCTAACTATATATTCTGCTAAATGTATATACATAATCAGCATCCTGTTGAATTATATTTTAACTACATGATTTAAAATGAACTTTAGTAATTCCTTCTATAAAACAAAGAGTCTCTTTTTTTAATATAGATTGCCCCCTTCTAATTCCTACTGATGCCAATATAGGTTTGTGTCATGAAGAGGACTATTTGTTCAACTTCAAAGGATTTATTGGACTATTATTCAACATACAACTTTTCTCAAACATTCATGAAATTCTTTAGTGAACAGTATGCACAAATTTAACATCTCTATAAATCAACTATATCCAAGTGAAAGATCTTAACAGGAATGTGTGTGTGTGTGTGTGTGTGTGTGTGTGTGTGTGTGTGTATTACAAAGCAAAACTGGAAAACCAGTGGGGGCTTGCTGTTTCTGTGGCTGAGTTTTAACATAAAATACAAAATTATCATGGCTCAACTACTGGTTAGTTTTTCATTTAAGCCAACGTTTATATGAGAAGGAAAGTTATTTCAGAAAGCTTACCTTTTCTCTTCTTATCCATGACAAGGCAAAAAGCAAGCCATCAAGACAAAGCAAAGGAATGAGGATGACCTAACAACTCAATGAAAACCAGTGATAGAGAGACTTCCCTCTGTTCTTTCTTTCTCTTCCTTCCTTCCTTCCTTCCTTCCTTCCTTCCTTCCTTCCTTCCTTTCTTTCTTTCTTGTTGTAGATTGAAACAATATATTTCTTTCTTTATTTTTATAGGGTGCTGAGGAGTGAACCCAGTACCTCACATGTGCAAGGCATGTGCTCTACCACTGAGCTACAGCCCCAGCCCCTTACCTCTATTCTTTTAAAAATAATGTAACCAACATGAAAATGATACCAAAATGTCATTTCAAAAGGAGCATATATTGGGCTAGGTATGTGGCTCAAGCGGTAGCGTGCTCACCTGGCATGCGTGCGGCCTGGGTTCGATCCTCAGCACCACATACAAAGATGTTGTGTCCGCCAAAAACTAAAAAATAAATATTAAAAAAAATTCTCTCTCTCTCTCTCTAAAAGAAAAGGAGCATATAGTTCTGTAATCATAGGACTTGTATATATAGGAATCTCTCAGTATTACTGAAAACAATAATAATTTCATTCAATAATATGTTCTGTCATTTAAATAAAACTGACATTGCCCACCCATCACAACTCTCAAAATATTGTGCAGAATTTCATTACAGAGCTAACTGGTAACATTTTTCTATATAATAAAGCAGATACATGTTAGTTAGAACTGATCTGAGATCATCAGTCATGGTATTGATTAGGCATTGAAGTTAATATTCTGTGAAAATATATGGGAAATGTATTCACACTATTAATATATCTCTCAAATATTTTGGGCATGCTTTCACAGTATGAAATGGATTTAGTTAAAGGACTTCACAAACTTTTGGAAAAATTTGACCCCTTATAAATCTTTCTTTGATATTGGTTATAGATAGAATTTAGAATCAGATGAGTTTCCTTTTGTACCCTTTTTTCATTCTTTAATCCTGTAACTTCAAGCCTTATATTTAGTGATTGAAGACAGATATATATTGTTTAGAACTTGGGTCAACCTCCCTCCAAAAGGTACTGGAGGGACACCAGTTTCAATAGGCTTTCTCTCATCCCTAGAGATCATACTCCAATAATAGCAACAGACTTTGTCTGAGGCTAAAAATGTTCTGACAATGATGTAAGCTTTTCTATTATTTTCTCAAATTGGTGAGAAAAATATTTTAATATTATTTTTACACTTTTTCAATAAAAATACTAAATGTTATAAATGATTTACAATGTTCTGGAGAACAATGAAATAAGCAAATGGATTATAAAAGATAGCATGTGCACTTCAACAGTGGCAAATCCACTAGTGATTTAAAGGTAGCACAAATGTAGTTCAAATATCACTAAAGGTTTAATTTGTAAGTGTGTTTTTACATTTCATCATACCTTACCACATTCCCATTTCTCCTAACACTTGATGACATTTGTATAGTGCTTTATATTTTACAAAATGCTTTCACCTGATTATCTTTGTGTATAAACTCACTCAGAGGATGTCAGAGGCTACAAAAACTACTTCATAAACAACTTCCAAATGTGATGCCCTTTTCTCTGAAAGCTGTGAAGGATACTATTTCTGTAGTACCTTTTCATTGTGAATATATCTGAAAAAAGAAAAGTTAATGGGAAAGAGGAACTTGAATGATTATTAATTTTTATTAGCTCCCCTAAATCGAATACAAGTTAACTTGGTTGAATAAAGATGTTTCTTTTTGTCCTTCATTCAGCAAAGAAGAAAAATTCAAAATCAAAATATAAGATGAGAACGTAGTTTGGACTGAAAGTATTTCATTATTTCAACATTTAACATGTATTATTTACTCAATACGGACCTATACATATAATATTGACAACCAAAGGCCAAACAGTAGGTAATGCCCATAGCAGAGATAAAGAATTAGTAAATGAATTAATCAGCATTTTACTTAGGCTTCCACTGTGAAGAATACTAATTTGTTAATGTGCAAGGAGCTGCATTAAAGTGCTAAATTAGCCTTAGCCCTTGTTGTAAAATTTAGGCAAGCAGAAAAGTTCAAATACATTATCATACATTAATTGCCAATAATGACTTGCATCAAGGTAACTTGTGTTATTTAAAATAAATTAATGAATAGAGAAGGAATACTAATTAATGAATTTACCAATTATCTTCCTTGCTATAAATATAAGTTCTTGTTCTTTTTTAGTCATATTACTCACATATGACTATGCATTCTATTTATCATGATTTCTGAAGACAGAAAGGTTATCCACATGACCCATCCTATTTTCTTCACTCAATGCTTTCTCATAAAAACGAAAGCATCAAAGCAAATTTGGATGGAAGTCCCATGTATACACAAAATATTTCACTAAGGAATGACTTCTTTTTTAAAAAAGTAACTTCATGAGCTACTCAGACAATACCATACATAAAAGAGAAATAATTCAAATGAGTCACTGTATGGTGACATTTAATTTGCTTTCATTCTCTTAATATGCATGGACAAAAAATGCTTCTTTTCCATTACTTCATCTTAAGTAGTTTTTCAAATCAAACCCATACTCACACTCATGCTGTCACTGATAATGGATCTTGTGTCAAAGAAAACGAGCAGAGAGGACCTGATAATAAGTGCAATTATCAAACATCAAAAATGTAGATCAAAGTGGATTTCCCAACTCTTCTATACACAGTCACTTCACAGCATTTCACTATTCATATCATGTGGTCCTGACAGGATATATTAATTTTCTCCATTATGAGAGCAATGGGATTGGCACACTTCAGTCAGAAGCTGGCAATAAGTACAGTCATTATTTGTCTATCTTATTTTAATGTTTTGGATGTATGTGAGTAATTGTGTGTGTGTGTGTGTGTGTGTGTGTGTCTCAAAAATACACTCCCAGACACACCACACTGTGTCTCCAGAGGTGATAGAAGGCCTTCAGGGAGATACTAACTTCCCTATGAAGGATGGATCCAGGCAAGGATTTTATTTCTTTCTTTCAGATAGTATAATATTTCCTCTCTCTGGGAAATGCCCGACTTATCTTTGGGAGGACTGAATTATTTCAGAGGGAAACTGGGAGTACTTCTAGAAACTTGCCAGCCAGAATCATTTCAATAACTCAAGTAATCTTATTACCATTGCCCACCCCCCTCCTATATTCCTTCAATTCCTCAACACTTTCCCTGATGGATTTTTTTCTTGAAAGAATTCGCATTTTCTTTCTCTATCAAATGCTGAATAAAGATCATGGCTAGGTATTCAGTTGTGAATTTCCAGAGTCTATACAGCCCATCAACTACCAGTACCTATACTTCATTTTGTTTTAAAATTGTGTCTATTACTGGGTCAGGGCATTATAAAAGCATGTCAGTAACATAGGAATTGCCCCTCTAAACCCACCTTCAACTGAAATGTTGATGATGATAAGGAAAAAGAAAATTCTCTTATTCTTTTTCCAAAGGTTCAACTATATCTCTTTAAGACAGATATTCTCGGTAATAAACTCATTAGAGTCATAAGTTTATGCCATTTTTCAGCCAGAGAATAAGAGCAAACATTGTTTCATATTTGCTCTGAAAATCTGGTACATATTTGTTAAAGATGAAATAGACCATTTGCAAAATGAAAAGGGCAAGCCCATATGCACAATGACAGATGGGACCTAGCCACGAGAAAAAAATTCTCTAGGATTAAAAAAAATATATTTCAAAAGGCAAAATACATTCAAATTAGTAATTTGAACATCAATCATTTATTAAAATTTCAATAATTTGTAAGTATTTTGAAGTTAAAAATAACTGATAGTTAACATTATTTTAAACTCAATAAAAGTTAATTTTTGTTTCATCTTACCCACTTCAATCAAGCTTTTGCTGTGTACTTGGGAAGTTCTTGCATACTGATTTGAAAATAGACTGGTGTGTATACATGGGCTCTCACATATGGCTACACTAACTTAAAACCACATCATTAAAAAAATAAATATTATCATACATACAGATTAGCCAATTAATACATTTCATTTTGCTCTCTGCAGTAAAATGGCAATGAATCTGAAACAGCTGCTGGAGTTGTTCACCACAATGGTTAGATATAAGCTTCTGGAATTAAATGTGCCAAGCAAGAAAATAATGTTACAGCTTTTCCCTCATGGGAAGAACTATGGATAAAGAGTTTGAGATGGCAAATCTCATCAATAAATTATGATCAATATAACAGGGTTTTAGAATTGGATATGGTTTCTATGATAAGTAAATACTACTCTTAGCACTGTTTTTAAAGAACAAAAGGATAATATGAGAAGATAGAAAAAATATAATTCATAAGACAAAATCACCGAATATGTAGATTAGAAGCAGATATCTCAGTATTATGGAAACATCGTTATAATTATTCTCTAAGTCAGAATATTTGGAGCTCATGGAATAAAAATACTGAACATTAAGATGTCAATAACAATTGGCAAAAGACGTACTTATCAAAGAGGCCAAACACCAAATCCCATCACATTTTATATTATACTCTAATGCATAATATAGTGATTAAGACCATGGGTTCTGGAAACTGACCACTAAGGCTAAAATCAAAATGAAACACTTAATACCTTTGTCGATTGAGAAATTACTTAACCTCTATGTGCCTGTTTCTTTATCCGCGCAAGTGGTCAAATAACATTCCATACCTTTTGGCAAAGATCTAAATGAGTTAGTACATGTAATGTAGTTAGAGCAGTACCTAGAACATAGTAAGTGTTCACTATGTGTTGAAATTTTTATTAATAAAAAGGAACTCAGAAATTTTTAGAGATAAATATTTAGTAGCATGGCTTAACTCTGCAAAGTTGTGAAATGACTCAAAGCTTTTTTTATAGCACATTCCCCCCTCCCTTCACAGCTTCTTCTCCCAAGTGCCCCCTTCAACTCTACAGTGTGAAATTCCACTCCACTCAAAGCTTCTGACTTAAACAGAACCATGTAATTGTGATCTCTTTTATAAAACCTGTATCTCCACAAATATTACTCATCTTTTGACATATTCTCTCAAGGCAGTGTAATGAGACAGTAATATCTCAAACCACCATTGGGGTAGTGCTGATATTTTTATTAGAGCCACTAATGCCTGAATCCAAAAGACCAATTATTCAGGGATTATCAAGAACTGTGATGATTTTACAGGCTGTAGATTCCTCTCACTTAGTTGAAGGCTAACTCTAGTGTTCCTTGAGCCCAGGTTCATATATCCAGTTTAAACTCCACATATACTTTGGATATCTCATAGACATGCATTTAATATACCTAAAACATAACTCTTGTTTCCCATACTGTATGTTCTTTTCCTTTCATAACTTAGGAGACATCATAAGGTATTTACTTATTTAAACAAGAAAATGCAATCATACCAGATTTCTTTTTCCTTGCCTTTCACATTCAATCCATCACCAGATTCTATTGCTTTCCTTCAGAAATATATCTTGTCTTTATGCACTTTTCCCTGTTTCCACTCTGATCTTTCATTTGCACAACTGCAATAATCCTCTTCCTGGTCTCCTCACTTCCAGTCTTACCCCCTCCAGGCTATTTCCTATATAACAACCAGCACTAGAGTAATCTTTTAAAAAACTCCTGGAGTTCTAACAAGATAGCTGACTAGAGGTTCTAGATGCAGTGCTCCTGAAAAAGAAGAATCAAAATCAAAGAACAAATAGCTACTATGCAGCTAGTATATTTGGGAGAGAGCACTGGAAGACGAGCAAATGAAGCCAGAGAAATAGTGGGACATGGAGACTCCAAATGGACTGGTAAAGAAAGGAATGAAGTGCCTTGCATCAACTGCCACATTGCCCCAGTCTGGACTGGTTTGAACTTGGGAAATATGAAATACACTTTACTCTTATCAGAACATGGAACATGGAACATTCTTCTCATCAGAAAACAAAATGTTCTCATCAGAAGATTTTATGCAAGAGCTTCATAATGCATATCCTTCTCTTTAGAACATGGAAACTTGAATGCAGAGTATAACATTGTCCACAAAGCAGGCCTTTTCAAATTATAAAAAAATATATCTCATAATGTATCTTCTCTGATCATAGTGGACTAAAACTAGAAATAAACAGCAATGGAAACTTTAGAAATTTAATGTATACATGGAAGTTAAAAAACATGTTATTGAACAATGAGTTATTGAAGAAATAAAAAGGGAAATTAAATTTCTTGAAACAAATGAAAATGAAAATAAAACATACTAAAATTTACAGGGCACAGCAAAATAAGTACTAAGAGGGAAGTTTATAGCAATGAATAACTGCATCAAAAATAGAAAAATTTCAAATAAATAACCTAACAATTTATCTCAGCAAACCAGAAAAGCAAAAATAAGCAAAATCCAAAACAAATAGAAGAAATAAAGATCAGAGAAGGAATAAATTACATGGAGACAGATCAATGAAATGAAGAGTTGGTTTTTGAAAGAAAATCAAAATCAATAAAGCTTTAGCTAGACTAACCAAGAAAAACAGAGAAGACCCAAATAAATAAAATCAGAGATGGAAAAGGAAACATTACAATTGATACCATAGAAATACAAAGGATATTTAGGGACTATTATGGACAATGATACACCAATAAATTGGGAAGCCTAGAAGAAACTGACAAATTTCTGGACACATATAACCTAACAAAATTGAACCATAAAGATACCAAGAAAATGGAACAATAACAATTAATGAGAGTTAGTCATTAACAAAGTGTCTCCCAACAAAGAAAAGCCTAGACATAATAAAGTCAACATATGACAACCTAAGGCCAACATCATATTAAATAGGGGAAAGTTGAAAATCTTTTCTGTAAGATGTGGAAGGCAAAAGAAAGTCCACTTTCACCAATTTTATTCAACATAGTATTGGAAATCTTAGCCAGAGTAGTTTGTCCAGAGAAAGAAATACAAGGCATATAAAAAGAAAGGGAAGAAGTCAAATCATGTCTATTTGTAAATAATATGTTTTTATTTATAGAAAAAACTAAATACTGTACCAAAATGTTATTAGAAATGATAAATAAAATCAGGAAAGTTACAGTATATAGAACCAACATACAAAAATCAGTAACAATTTTATATAAAAATGGGGAACTTGCTAAGGAAGAAACCATGAAAGCAATCCCATTTTTGATAGTTAAAAAATAAAGTAAAATACCTAGAAAAAAAATTAACCAAAGAAGTAAATGACTACTACAATAAAAATTACAAATCACTGATGAAAGAAACTGAAGAAGGTGCACACACAAAAAAATACAAAGATTTTCCACATTCTTTGATCAGAAAAACTAATATTATTAAAATGCCCATATTACTTGAAGCAATTTATAGATCTGATGTACTCTTCATCAAAATCCAATGGCACACTTCATAGAACTAGAAAAAAATAAAATTCATATGGAAGCATAGAAGACCCTTTAAAGTCATAACAATAATACACAAAAAAAGACAAAGCTAGAGATATCACAATATTTGATCTCAAGACAATTTACAGGGCTATAGTAACCCAGACACCATGGTACTGGCATAAAAACTGACACATAGACCAACGGAATGAAATTAAGGCCTCAGAAATAAACCCATGCATCTGTAGCCAACCAATTCTTAGTGAAGACACCAAAAATATACACTGGACAATGGACAGCATCTTCAATAAATGGTGCTGACAAAATTGTATATCCATATGCAGAAGAATGAAAGTTGACTACTATCTCTCACCATATGCAAAAACTAACACAAAACAGATCAACTACTTAAATGTAAGACCTTAAACCATGAAATTATTTGAAGAAAATATAGAGGAAACAATTCAAGATGTTGGTGTAGGTGCTAATTTTTAGATAAGACCCCAAAAGCACAGGCAACATAAGCAAAAACAGACAAATGGGACTATGTCAAACTAAGAAACTATTGCACTGCTAAGAAAATAATCAACAGAGTGAAGAGGCAATCTATAAAATGGAAGAAAACATTTGCAAACTATTCATTTGACAAACAATTAATATCCAGAATATATAACTAACTAAAAAATCAATTAAAATCCAATTGAAAGAACTTGATGAATGGTTATAATAACGAATTTTCAAAGGATGAAATATAAATTGACAAGTATATGAAAAAATGCTCAACATCACTAGTTATCAGTGAAATGCAAATCAAAACTACATTGAGATACCATCTCACCCAGTCAGAATGGCTATTATGAAAAAGCAAAAAATAATAAAGACTGTATTGTCTAGGATGTTAAAAAAAAAGAGAACTCTCATATACTGGTGGTAATGTAAATGGTCAGAATGCAAGTTAACCTAGTCATTATGAAGAACAGTACAGAAGCTCCTCAAAAAAACTAAAAGAAAAATAGATCTACCATATAATCCAACAATCCTACATCTGTGTATATGTCCAAAGTAAATGAAATCAGCATATCAAGGAGATATCTACACTCCTATGTTTACTGAAGCACTATCCACAATAACCAAGATATGGGATCAACTTAGGTGTCTGCCAACCAATGAGTGTATAAAGAAAATGTGATACATATATAGAATGGAATATTATTCAGGCATAAGAGGGACTATATCTTGTCATTGTGGGAACATAGATGGAACTGGAGGACATTATGTTAAGTGAAATAAGCCAGACACACAAAAAACAAATACTGCATGTTCTCTCTCATATGTTAAAACTAAAAAAGATTTTATGTGACTCTGAATGCTGCTTAGCTTACAGCTTCCTAACCAATTGTTCTCCCCTTAGTTTATCACATTTTTGGCACGCTGTTTTCTTGCAGTTCCTGTATGGGGTCATCTTTTGCTAGTACAGTCCCTCTGCATACACTGGAAAGATTCTTCCCATCTCATCATCCTTTGAATGACTGATTTCTTTCTTTTCTTTCTTTCTTTTTTTTTTTTTTTTTTGCTCATACATCAGGTTTCACCATAACTATCACCACCTAAAAGAGGCTTTCTCCAACCTTCCCTGTCACTTAAGTAGGTTTTGCAATCACCTCCTTTATTCTCTGAAACTAATGATATCAGCACATCTTGTACATTCCATTATACACATGTATATCTTCAATTTAAAATTTTCTGCTTTTGTAATTTTTCTCCTCTTTCTTCCACTAGAAAATAAGCTCCAAAAGCAACATTGTTGAATGTCTTATCCGTAGCATGGAGCACAGTACCTGGCATATAGTAGGTGCTCAACAAATACATACTAAATTCATGAATAAAGAGAAGTTTTATTTTTTGTTGAATTGATAGTTATAAATGTCTGCCTTTTATATATGTAAATAGCTTCTAATTTCCACCTAATATAAGTAAACTATCACCTAAAAATTGTTATTACAATATTGTCACAATCCCAGTGGCATTTTGATAATATAAGAGCTAACTATACTGCAAAGGGAGCTAATAGTTTAGGGGTAAACACAACTAATTGTAATTGAGTTTGTTTTTCTATGTTATACTGTGTTCCAGATAATTTCTACTATACATGAAAGAATGTCTGTTTTAAACATCCTATGAAATAGTAGGTTCAATCATTTCTTTTACAGAAAATTTTTAAAAAATTGGAGATAAAGTGTCATTTTAATCTAAGATGATAGATTTTTTTCTTTCTTCCTTATTTTTAGGTGATAGTCTCTATGTACTTAGCATACCAACTAAAGACAAAATTTTTCACAGCCT
Organism: Callospermophilus lateralis; assembly: GCF_048772815.1. Lineage (NCBI taxonomy): Eukaryota > Metazoa > Chordata > Mammalia > Rodentia > Sciuridae > Callospermophilus > Callospermophilus lateralis. Next base: position 101,137,897 of record NC_135325.1, read on the forward strand.
AAATTGGAAACAGAAGTTTAAAATGATAGGTATGAGATAGCTCTCAACTCAAACTTATTTTGTGGATCTGCTTCAGAAGCTAAACTCCAAAAGTAACAGAAAGAAATCATGATGATAACTTGATTGTATGCACCATCCTTTTTAAAGATTAACAATGTTTACTTGGTTCTATTTTATTCTAATAGTACTGTAATGATGTCAATTAAAAGTCACTCTCATCTTCTCTCAAGGACCGTGATAGTCTCTTAATCAAAATCATTTTATTAGCTTTAGTTTTGATTCATGCATTACATTCAAAGAGAATCATTTTTCTTTTCATTATTTCAAGAAATAATATCAAGAAAATTCAAAAAAGATCCAACAATAAACTTTCACCTCCAGAATTACTGTTTAAGCCTAAAGAGAATATGACAATCTTATTTGTGTTATCTTTGCAGTACCATAATTGCTCTCTGTGAGAAAGAAGTAATTTCTTATGAGGAACTCATATCCCTAACTCCTTTAAGTGCTTTTGGTATCAGATTAAATATTAATTTGAAGTACATCTGTGCTTATTCAGTTCAGCAGGTCCTGCTTACAAATGGTGATACAACACATTTTCATTTTGCAGCACATGGCGATATGCACTACTTTGCTTTTCCACCAGGGATCACTATTTTGGAACAGATAACAGACCCATATGACCTCTGTATTATATTTTATGCACTTTATATCCAAGTCAATTTATAAAACTCAGGACTTCTCAACTTTAAAATATAGGGTAATCTTCCTGTTTTGTTCTTTCTAAAACAAGTACCTTGAGTACCACTCTTGAGACCTGCATCAAATATTAGATTTCAAGAATATTGTGCTCTGCTGGGAAGAGCTCATTATTATACTAAATATAGAAGATACAGTAAATCAGACAGGATAACATTTCTATACAATGTATCAACCTATGTTTTGTTGGAGTGCCAAATACAGCCTTAGTTGCTGAAGGCTCAACTGTAAGATTTATACTTAAGGAATTTAGACATTCATTGCTATTTGGACATTTTATGACTAAAGAAACCATTTCCTATATTGTAAATGATGATTATTATATAGGTGAATTTTGCCTTGATATTTAAAACAGTCATTTGACTATAGTGAATATTTCTAGATTTCTACTAATTTCTTTTCCATGAGAATATCATAAGAATGCAGAGCATCAATTTAATTTGAATCACTTTATCTGTGAAAGAAGAGTCAGTCATTTCCCATTCCCCAGCCACAAGTACATTTCCATTCTTATTTCCACTCTAATATATATTAGATTTGAATTTATTCACAAAAGTAGACATTAAACTCTGCATGTATTAGAGTTGTAGCTTACCCAATTTGTGCCCATAAATGCCCTGTATGTTATATTGACCCAAATATCTGTTTTACTGAAATTAGTGAATTGGGTGGGTCCAGCTTCCTGACTTTAGTGAGTAGGACAAGGGTACTGTCCACTGATTATTCTTGAGAGGTTTTCCATATCATCTAATTACTTGGCACTGCCCAAGAGGGTTTTAGGATCCTTTTGTCCCCTGACTATTTTTGTCACTAGGTATTCCTAGAGAATTGTCAATCCAGAAATAATATTACCTGAATAAGGCTGGAGGTTTAAAACACTACAATTCAAAAACTTCCTTTCCAAAGCCCCCTATTTACTTGGTTGCAGATTTCAGACATGGTATCATGGCTTATTTTTCCCTGGATACATAATTAAAGCATTAACACTGTAACAGAGCTAGCTAAGTGATAATAGTGTTTGATGCAGGATCGGATTTTTTTTTTAATAAAGGGATTTAGTTTCCTGATAAAGTTAGCTATAAAGGTATCATTCTAAGCTCCACTGTTTTAACCCCCAGGTGGCCCTATTACTATAAAAATAAACTACTGTAACCCCAAAGTAGATGCAGCCAAATGATGTGCTTGCTGCCTAGTTATATCTAATGATAACAAAGTATTATGTCATCAATAGATTGTAGGGTTCACTAATAAGTGTTTTTTATTTTTTGCTCCCTTGCTCCCTAGAGGTAACCACTATCTTGAAGTAGGTATATATTCTTTTGTCAATTTCTTAACGACATGGAGCTCTTTCTTGTTTTCAGCCCTCTAAGTGCTGTTATCTCTTGCTGGTATACTCTTCTCTACTCTTTAGGTATATCATCTGCTTTCCCTTCAGGTTTGAGCTGAAATGTTGCTTATTTATAGATAACTTCTGAACTCTCTCTACTCAAAATTGTGTACCCCACCACATCATGTTTTTTTATGACACATTTTCATTTTACCCAAGATTGCATCTAACAATTTGTGTGCCTATTTGTGTGTTTACTTGTGGGGGTCAACCTGACTAACCTCCCTGGAGGCAGAGGCCACTCTGCTCTGTTCATCAATGAATTCTATGCACCTAACACAATTCCTTACACACAGTAAGAGCTCAATACATATGTGCTGAAGGAAAAATCAATATAATCTTACAATCAATGCAGCCCCATAATAAAAACTTAATATTTGGCTATGATCATAAACCCAGCAACATACTTTTACTTGCCATTCTAACAACATATGTGGCATTCTGCAAAGGAAAGCAACTTGAAGCACTGTGTAATTAAGACCACAAGTTATGCTATATGCCTTTTAGGAACCTAAAGCACTAAGATGTATATATTTTTTAAATTTTTTATAGGTGATATAACTGTGTTCCCACAGATTTTAATGTTTTTTAAAAACTTAATTGGCAGTAATTACACTATTTACATGTTAATGAACAACACCTGGCCCCAGCTGGGTATAAAGAGGCTGACAATGTTTTTCTCTCACCTCCCTGGCAAGGAACTAAGCGTATGCAATTTTAAAGAGACCTGCTTGCCAGAAATAACACATTCATAATTGGTAGGACAATATGAAATTAGTTCACACGTTTCACCATTCTCAAACAAATGCATAATATTTTTCATGTTTAAAAGCTTTATGACTCAAAGAGGACCTTATTTCCTACACTTGGTGATTATTCACAATCATTAAATTATTCCTGTCAATGAATGTGCCAGAAACTGGCTAAATAGAAGCCCAAGTGGCCTCCTATAATAAGGGCCCAGTTCCTGGCTTAATCCCTTGAAAAAACTGAGTTTCCTTTGAAGTCATTCAAAATCTATAATTAAATATGTTAATTTCCTGCTTCCTCTATTCTATGATATTTGAATCACTACAGTTTTGATTCCATTTCCCCCTACAAGCCGAAAGCCAATTAAGAGGTATTGAAAAGTGACTACCAATAACCAAGATTTTTTGAGTCATAAAATGCTTCTTGCTAAATGTTGGTATATCATCATCCCTCAACCAATAGGCATTAGGACCACACAACAGGATGAAGAAGAGAACCAAGTCCATAAATTACATGTGTTCCTAGAATTATATTTTAACAGCAGATATAATTCTAGTTCTGTTCTCTTTCCAAATATAGAAAAACATACCAAGTATTTACTGAGTGCCTGATAGAATATTATGGCAGGTGCATTGTGAGGGGAGTAGTAGATGAATGAGGATCAAAGTTTTAAATAAATATGTTTATAATCTAGTTAGGAAGAAAAAAATTGAAAATAACATCATTGTAAGATATCATTAGCATAACATAGGAAGTATTTTTAATTCAGAAGAAAGAGATTAGTTCAGAGGAAAGTGTGTTCAGGGAAGTCTTCATGGAAAACCTGGTGGAATGAGACAGATAAAGTCAGTGTCTTCTATGTGCCAAGATACATGCTAGCTGTTTTATCTCATTTAGCTTACTCAAGGTCACAGCTATTAAGAGTGGGTGAGAGCTGGGACAGGAACTCAGACATGCCATTATGTGCCTTTCTAACTCAGCCAAATGCCAGCCCTGAAGGATGGAGAAAAAAAGATAAGGTGAAAAGAATAATACAAGTAATGAGAGGAATTATTTTGAAGTGTGCTGTGCTGAGGAGATTATTGCAATAGCAAATATGTTGAGGAGTCATAAGAAATAACATCAAATAGACACTAAGGGAAGTGACAGATGATATTTCTAACCTTGAGAACATAGAAGAAGAATCAAATGGGTTACTTGGTGAAGTGGAATACTAGTTTTCAGAGGTTCATAGGGTAAAAAGAGGTAAGAGAGGAATGGAGTCAGCGCTATATTATTGATTGGGAATGCAGTGTGATGATAAAGAAGGCATTTTCACTAAGTCAGAATATAAGCTCTTCAATGAACTTGCATCTCTAGCCCCTAGTAGAGTGCTTATGTATTAAATGTTCAATAAAATGTCAAAGTAACATAATGAAGAAATAGTTATAAGAGATTTTTGTGACATTATTGATATATACCAGACTGAAATTTAGCTTGGCACTAAGGAAACATTTTGGAATGCAAATGAAATTAAGAAGGTAAATAATGCATGGAGATTAGTTTAAAGTTTTAAATAGGCTGAGTAATAATGAGTACACAAAATAGTATTTCAAAATTTAAACTAAAGTGGGGCTGGGGATGTGGCTCAAGTGGTAGCGCGCTTGCCTGGCATGCACGCGGCCGGAGTTCGTTCCTCAGCACCACATAAAAACAAAGATGTTGTGTCCGCCGAAAACTAAAAAATAAATATTAAAATTCTCTCTCTCTTTAAAAAAAATTAAACTAAAGTAATGCAATATTTGAAGTATCATTATCAATAATTTATTAAAATAGTGATATTTGGTGGGAATGAAAAGATATAGGTAATGTCAATCACTGCTAAATATGAAAATTTTATTTTACATTTTTTCAGATATATACAGTTCTAACATCTGCCTAATGAATACCATAACTTTGTTAGTAGAATAAGTGATTGCATTAGTATCATAAAATTTGATGACTTTTTATTATTGCTTCAGGGAAAAGCCTTCCAAAATGTCTTTAAAAATCAGGAATGGATTTCATAACAAAAAAATGCTGAAGGACTTTGTTTTTCTTATTTTATTTTTACTTTTACGTGACAGATTACCAAGCATATAATAAACATGTACATTAAATAATAATTAGACTTAAAAATCCAAATAGAACATTTGAATACAGTATATGAGCAGTCAGGACTAAAATAAGAAAAAAATACTGCAACTTTTCCAAATATATCCACAATATTCCCACCAATTTTGAAACTCTTAATGATATAGTTTTTCCTACAGAGTTGTTGATTAGTAGGTATAGTCTGCTTTTGCCAGCAAAGGCACTTTTAAAAATCACAGAATATTTTTAAAAAAACAATTATACAAATAAGTTCATATATACACACCATAAAAAGGACAAAGATAAATAAGAAACTGGGAAAAGTAATTGAAAATCAAATCCCAAATAAATGACTAATTTATTTAATATATAAAAGTATTGGTAAATGATTAATAAAAAAAATCAATGTAGTAAACAATGTGAATAGTTTACAGATAACGTAATATTAATGACTTTTGAACATGAAAATTGCCCATTTTCATTCATAAGAGAAACACAAAAACAAAAATACAGTAACATGGGATATAGGGCCCATCAAATTGGCATAACACAAAAAGTTTTACAACACCCAGTATCTTCCAAAGTTGGTGAAACAGGCATTCTCAGACACTGATAATGGGAATTTGAGTTGGTCCAACTTCTTCAGAAAATAATTTGACACTGTTGGTCAAGTATTATGAATATTTATCAAAAAAAGGCACAAATTCATTAAAAAGGCACAAATGCTGTGGAACAAATTCTACTTCTTATATTTTATGTGTGTAAAGAAAACAAAAAAATTAACTTAATTATGCTTTTGTAATGTCAAATGAATGAAGTTAACTTTAGTCTTCATCATGTGGTTGTCACAGTTTAGGTCTTAAATGTCTCCCAAAGTCCCATGTGTTGGAGGCTCAGTCACCAGTGAGGTGCTACTGGGAGGTGGTAAAGCCTTTAAGAGGTGGGACCTAGTAGGAGGCCTTTGGATCACTGGGAGCAGGCCCTTAAATGGAATAGTAAGACCTTGGCCCTGTCCTCTCTCTCTTTTGTTCTCCAGCCATGAGGTAAGTAGTTTTATTCTCCACATGCTATGGCTATGATATACTGCCTCACTGCAGGATCCAAAGCAATAGAGCTAATAAATCATAGACTGGAACCTCTAAAACTATGATCCAAAATAAACCTTCTCTTTTTATAAGTTAATTATTGCAGGTACTTTTTAGTGAGAAAAAACTGACACCATGATCCTGCTAAATATGCTATATTTGTACAATTGGAAACTTATAAGCTGTTGAAAATAATGACATCTAAGATATTCTGTTAAGGGATATAAAATAGAGTACTAATCTGTGGGTACTAAGTGCTTCTATTTGCCCAAAAAATAAGATATATATCTGCATATATAATTGTATACTCGCAAAATATCTCTGAAAAGGTACCTATGAAACGAGAGGGAGTGGTTGATTTCAGAGAAACTGGGATGAGGAAGATATTTACCTTTACTGTATACTCTCCACATTATTAAACTATAAGAAATTGCCAATATTCAACTTTTTTGACATGCAAACCTAGCAATTTCATATGGCCTAAAAAATACCATTACAATTTGTATGACACAGATATGTTACATATTACTACAAAGAAAGTGTTTTATGAAAGCTACTTTGCATGCAAAAGATTTTTTTAATAATGTTATTCTTATGCTATAGGAGTCTTATTAAGGAAGTCAGGGCTTAATCTGACATAATAGAGATTTGGGCCTACTTCTTTTTCTATTAGGTGCAGAGTCTCTGATTTAATTCCTACGTCCTTGATCCACTTTGAGTTGAGTTTTGTGCATGGTGAGGATAGGGGCTCAATTTCATTATGTTGCATATGGATTTCCAGTTTTCCCAGCAACATTTGTTGAAAGGCTCTTTTCTCCAATATATGTTTTTGGCACCTTTGTCTAATGTAAGATAACTATAATTATGTGGGTTAGTCTCTGTGTCCTCTATTCTGTAGCATTGGTCTACCAGTCTGTTTTGGTGCCAATACCATGCTGTTTTTGTTACTATTGCTCTGTAGTATAGTTTAAGGTCTGGTATAGTGATGCCACCTGCTTCACTCTTCCTGCTAAGGATTGCTTTAGCTATTATGGTCTCTTATTTTTCCAGATGGATTTCATGACTGCTTTTTCTATTTCTATGAGGAATGTCATTGGAATTTTGATTGGAATTGCACTAAATCTGTATAGTGCTTTTGGTAGTATGGTGATTTTGACAATATTATTTCTGCCTATCCAAGAACAAGGGAGATCTTTCCATATTCTAAGGTCTTCTTTAATTTCTTTCTTTAGCATTCTGTAGTTTTCATTGTAGAGGTCTCTCACCTCTTTTGTTGAGTTGATTCACAATTTTTTTGAGTCTACTGTAAATGGGGTAGTTTTCCTTGCTTCCTTTTCAGAGGATTTTTTACTGATATACAGAAATGCCTTTGATTTATGTAACCTGCTACTTTGCTGAATTCATTTACTAGTTTTAGGAGTTTTCTGCTGGAATTTTTTGGGTTTTCTAGGTATAGAAATCATATCGTTGGCAAATAGTGCCAATTTGAGTTCTTCTTTTCCTATATGTGTCTCTTTAATTTCTTTCATCAGTCTAATTGCTCTGGCTAGTGTTTCAAGAATGATGTTAAATTGAAGTGGTGAAAAAGGGCATCCCTTTCTTGTCCCCAGTTTTAGAGGGAATGCTTTCAATTTGGAGAATATAATGATAAGTAAGCCAATCCCAAAAAAACAAATGCCAAATATTTTCTCTGATATAAGGAAGCTGATTCGTAATGGGGATGGGGGGGAGCATGGGAGGACTAGATGAACTTTAGATAGGGCAAAGGGGAGGGAAGGGATGGGAGGTGACATGGGGATAGGAACAACGGCAGTGGAATGAGATGGACATCATTACCCTAAGTACATGTATGAAGAGATGAATTGTGTGACTCTACTTTGTGTACAGACAAACGAAAATCTTGCTATATATGTGTAATATGAATTGAAATGCATTCTGTTGTCATATATAACAAATTAGAATAAATTAAAATAAATAAATAAATAATGTTATTGTATTGTTATACCTTTATTTTATTTTGGAAGGTTTTTATTTCATCATCAAATCTAAAACTTAGTTTTCCTGGATATAAGATTCTTGGTTGGCATCCATTTTCTTTCAGAGCTTGGTATATGTTGTTCCACAATCTCTTGGCTTTGAGAGTCTGGGTTGAAAAATCTGCTGAGATACAAATTGGTCTCCCCCTATGTGTGATCTGATTCCTCTCTCTTGCAGCTTTTAAGATTCTATCCTTATTCTGTATGCTTGGCATTTTCATTATAATGTGCCTTGCTTGGTGTAGATCTGTTGTAATTTTGTACATTTGGTGTCCTGTAAGCCTCTTGTATTTGGTTTTCCAATTTGTTCTTCATGCTTGGGAAATTTTCTGATATTATCTCATTGAAGAGACTGTGCATTCCTTTGGTTTGAAACTCTGTGCCTTCCTCTCTATACCCATAACTCTTAGATTTGGTCTTTTGATGCTGCCCAGAATTCCTGGATGTTCTGTTCATGGTTTTTTACTATCTTCACTGTGTGATCAACTTTATTTTCCAGATTGTATACTTTGTCTTCATTATCTGACATTCTTTCTTCCAAGTAATCTAATCTGTTGGTTATGCTTTCTATTGAGTTTTTTATTTGGTTTATTGAATCCTTCATTTCAAGGATTTCTCACTATTTTTTTCAGTCTCTCTCTTTCTTAAAGGTCTTTTGCTACCTGTATTTGCTCTCTTATCTCATTGTTGGAGTGATCAATTTTTGCCTGTATCTGCTCATTTAGGTCATTCTTTAATTCACAGATCATTTTATTATGAACCTTCTGACCTCTTCCTCTGACATTTCATCAACTTCACTGTCCATAGTTCTGTTATTATAGTGTCCAGGTTTGTTTGGGGCACTTTCCTCCCTTGTGTTTTTATGTTGTCTATTTGTCTTCCTTTCTTGCAGTGTGGATCTGAGATATTACAGTTTTTACCCTACATTCTTGTAGTACCTGTGCAGATTGTATATATCTTACCTTGATGTTGGGCTTCCAGACCCTGCTGGTGTCCCTCAATGTATGCTGCTGCATCTAAAAGTGGTGGTGGCAATAGCTGAGGTAACTTGAGATAATAGTTAAGGTGCCCCAAGATGCAAAGCAATGTCTTACAGAGATGGGGCTGAAAGGGTGGGCCTCACACTCTCTTTGGGATGCCTGCTCTGAGATACAGATACTTCTAGGCTCTGTCTGTTGTCAAAAAGTCCGGGGCTACTGCATGGGGAAGGTTATGGTGGTGACTGCAGTGTCCCAAGATGGAAGTGGTTTAGCCTTAGGCTCCCATTTGGGGGGTGCAAACTAGGCCCCTAGGTCCTGAGCAAGTCAGTGTGGGTGAATCTGGACTGGGCCTGGGCTCTTGTTGTTGTTGTCTTTTGGCCGGAAGGGGCAGTCCTGTGCCAGAGGCTGGACTTGGGCGGGTGCCTTCTGGTAGAGGGGTGGACTCAGGCCTACTGTGAGCCTGGGTCCCACACAGGCTGGTGTGGGTGGATCTGGTCTGGGCCTGGCCTCCCAGTAGTCTGCTGGTCGGAAGAGGTGGTCCTGTGCATGAGGAAGCTGGGCTCTGGCGGGTGTCTGCCCCACCAGTGGAGGGGTGTACCAAGGCCTACTGTGAGCCTGGGTCCCGCATAGCCTGGTGTGGGCAGATCTTGACCACCAAGGCTTGACGTCCCACAGTTATACCTTTATTTATTTATTCATTTATTTATTTATTTTTTATGTGTTGTGGAGGATTGAGCCCAGGGCCTTACACATGCTAGATAAGTGCTCCATCACTGACCTACAATATTAGCCCCAGATTTTGTTGTTTCTTAAAATAACCATTACTCCATCAAAAAACAATCTGGTCAATTGTGTACATGGATAGAAAATGGAACAACCAAGAAGATAACAGCATAGTGTTCTTTTTAGGAGGTAGTTGTAGAGTTTAAGAGCTGCATTTCTTGGGTCAGATTGCTGAGAAGTCTGAATCCTGGCTATATGGTCTTAGGCAAGTAACTGTAACCACCTTCATCTATACAGAGAAAATAATAAAGTCTAACAGAAAGATATTGTTGGAATAAAATACAGAGAGCACAATGTGCTTGGAATAATGCCTGACTCATAGTGCTCCACAAGTGTTTGCTGCTATCATCATCATCATTATTATCATAACTATTATTACGGTTATTATTATCATTAACATGGCTTATTCACTTGTCAAGGTTTCCACTGACTTTCATCCTTTTAATTTCTCATTTTTCTTTCAAACCTCCACCACAACTATCTTGTTTGGAGTCTATTTTTCTCATATCCATGACATTTCTCTTCCTTTGGGTCTTATCCCTGTCTCTCATTCCTAGGTTAAAATGTCAATGGATTATTTTCTTGTCCTTCCACCCTAGAAACAGTGATGGCTTCCTACTGTCATTTATAGATGTATGGCTGCAATTTACCATATTCAGCTTCTCAGTTCTACAATGATCTGCACAATTAAGTTCTAATATTACATATTTTTGTTTTAATTTGTATTTACCTTTTCCTGGATAGACCTTAACTGACACAACAGGGAAACAAAAAGAGGTATGATCAAAAATGGAGGAAAAGGAAGATAGGATCGCCACTGATGGGGAAGAATGATTTCAGTTCCTGACCTGCCTTGCTTAATTGAATCCTATAAGGGCATGCTGAAACTAAGTAACTTACAGTGTCAGGATTGTGGTAACAAAGCGTTAGCAGGATTTAACATTTTCACTAAATCAAACAAAGAAGTTATTTTTATCTTGATGGTGTATATTCAATGTTTCCATCAGCAAATGCTTCAAGCTATTAATTAAAAATCCAGAATAGGCCTGACCAGTTCTGAAAGTGAATGCAAGCATCAGTAGTAAAGCATAATCAATTGAATGTATTTATGACTGTTCCCTCATTATTACCTAATGAGGAATTCAAGAAGCTATGCGTGGCTGTAGATGGCTGGCAAGCTACTACATCAATACCTTGGGTCTGTCAATGTCAGCTCAGGGTTTTAGAAATGCTTATTTATACACTTCTTGAAGCCAATGTGCATAGAATAAAAGCTTTGCTCTCTGCTTATACTCCATCAAATCACATGCTGTTGCCTGATTGCAAATACATTATAAACAAAACCATGGAAGCTATATTGTTCTTCAATATTCATAAAGACAATTTTGAGTTTAGTGGCATGAAACAATGCATTAAAGAAACTTTCCTAAAACCAAAACACAACTGAGTTGCTCTGTTAATGCTAGGGACTTTTATTCCAACATTGATTTCATTATACAGCAAATGATAATGCTCTAATTGGAACTTTCCAAAACACTAGACAATATTAAAATTTAAATGACTATTGTCCTTTGAAATAGTTGCCAGAAAAATTATGGGTAGAAGCTAAATAGTTTCTATTTTTTTCTTTAAAATACCATCAGTATGTACATAGCATTTTATATTTTAGAGATAATTTTCAATAATAAAAGAATCTTTGTTAATTAAAAAAGAGTACTTTAGGTGAATAAGGAAAATTTTATCTAAACACTGTACTCAGGGAAATAAAGCTGATTTAAGATGTGAATTCTGCTTCAATGAAACAGAATCATTGAATAAAACAATCTGCAGAGACTTGGTAACTATGTTTTTAAACATTAGATTGACTAGAAAGACCTCTATGCAATAAACAGAAAATAGCTGAGAGAAGAATTCTTCTGTATGAATATGGTGTATGTATCAAATTTTGAGCAATTTTATAGAAAATTAGTTAATGAGGGGTTAAATACATTTGAACATAAGTAAATTACAATATTTTCAACTATGTTAGTAAAAAAGAATTGGGTTTGAAGTTTGAAAATGAACAGGACATGCTTTCCGTTTCTCCCCATATATTTTGGGAATTATTCTATTTGTGAACATACTCAAGAGATAATTACAAAGATGAAAATCATACAGCTATCATAAAGATGTAATCAACTTTGGGGCATAAAAGGGTAGTTATGTCAGCAACACTGGAAAAAAGGAGGGTGATTAAAAAAAGGTTTTGATGAAATACAATAAAATAAGGATTTCTTTAGAGAAATTAGCAAAAAATTGTGAATTATATATCATTAAATAAGAAATGCATAATATATGTATATATGTATATATGTGTGAATGCATGCATCTGTATGTATGAACACACACCATATTAAAGGTACACAATAGTTCAACATATGCTAATGAAATATCTATAAGCACTTGTTTTTAGAAATATAGAAGAATGCATTATAATTTGTATGTCAGTTATTTATATGTAAATGAATGCTGGTAAAATGTTTGAAAACTCTTTAATTTTTCTCAAGTATTTTAAGCTCTCTGCTATCTTACTTCATGTCTAAATTTGCTTATCAATACATACTTAAACAAAGCAAGGGGATGTAGCCCAGCCAGTGTATTCATAATCATAAATAATTAATGGTTTCAGGATGAACAGATTTAGAAAATTTATAAAATGGGCCATTTGCTCTTAGACTTCAAAACTACCTAAGTTATTTAGGATCACAATTTTATTATTGTCATTTCTAATAAACAGAACAAAGTACCTTTGAAATTGATTATTTTATACATCGCATATAAATTCTGCCAGTTTTCAAAGAATGTTCTCTTATCTGTGTATCATACTTCATGTATTTCTGAAAGAACTTACATTTTTTTATGTTGCCTTCAAATCATGTTTCACAGCATGTTAAAGCAGTGGTAGCAGCCATGTGAGGAGAGTTTTACATATATGACCTTATTCAGTTGTCACAACAAATCTTACACTAAGCTTTTTTTAAACCCCCTTTCATAGAAGAGGAAATTAAAGCTCTGAGATATTAAGAAACTTGCTCAAATCACACAGCAGTTACAGGACAAAAATCGAATATTCTAATATTATTTAATACTCCAAAGCCTGTGCTTTCTCCTCTATGTTCTACTTATCACCTGTCCATGAAATATCTGCAAGTGAATGAGGGAATTGGCAGAGAATAACAAGATTATATGTGCTAAAGCTTTAACAATATAACTCCATCCACATTCCCAAAGACAAAGATAAAAACTACTAGAGAAGTTATGGTATTATTTTATACATTTATCTAATGTATAACATCTCCACTTATGATTCTGAACTGATGCTTGGAGTTTCACATAGAAAAACTTGAAAACAATCTTCAACCAGCTAAACAAAAATTCAAGAATGTCTTATGAATTTTATTTCTTGAGGCAGGGAACCCAAAGCCACTGATATTTTTTTTTAAATTTGGAATTAAAAGGGTTAAAATAAAAAGGAATTGAAGTATAATGTTCTGTTAACTAGAAAACTCAATTACTACATTTTGTTTTCTTAACATTTATATTAATAAAAGTTTTATTCTATTTAATTTGCCTTTTTCATAGATTTATACTAAGAGCAAATGAGATAATACACATGAGAGTTTAAAACAACACTTGACTCATCAGTTTCTCAAATTGTAGTAATTATTTATTTGTTCATACAAAAAAAGTTTATTAGGTGCCTAGTATGCTCTAGGAATGAGTCTACATGGTGGAGATGCAATTGTGAATAAAACAAAGTTCCTGCCCTTTTGCAATTCAACTTTTTGAGACATAAATGTGATGTAACAATGCAGTGGCTATTTTGTTGTCATTTGTATCCTTGTTAATCATCATTATCAAGAGCATTTATCAACCAACCAACATCCAAGGATACACCATCTCGGAACTTAATGCCACGATTACATACATGTTTTCTCACTATTAGTATTTATGTGACAAGATTAGAGCATGAACTCTTCAAATAATTTTATTGTTGTATTATAATTACAAATAATATTGGAACTCATTGCAATATATTTGTACCTGCACATGGTGTAATTTGGTTCAATTTCATTCCCTAGTATCTTCCCTTTCTCTTCCTTCCTCCCTCCCCTGATCTGTACCTTCTATTCTAGTGTTCTCCCTTCTATTTCCATGAGATCCCATTTTTCTTTCTCTCTAGTATCCACATATGAGAGAAAACTTAAAATCCTTGACTTTCTGAGTCTGGCTTATTTCACTTGGCATGATGTTCTCCAGTTCCATCCATTCATCAGTAAATGCCATAATTTCATTCTTCTTTATGGTTGAGTAAAACTTCATTATATATAATTATCTGTGTGTGTCACATATATGATATATGTTTATATAACATTTTCTTTATCCATTCTTCTATTAACAGGCACCTAGACCATTCCATAACTTGGCTATTGTGAATTGCACTGCTATAAACATTGGTATTCATGTATCACTATAGTATGCTAACTTTAATTGGTAAAATATTGGTATTCATGTATCACTACAGTATGCTAACTTTAATTCTTTTGGACAAATACCAAAGAGTGGTATAACTGAACCATATGGTGGATCCATTCATGGTCTTTTGAAGAACCTCCAACTTGCCTTCTACTGTGGTCGTACTAATTTACAATTTCACTGAGAGCATATAAGTGTTCCTTTCCCCCCACATACTTGCCAGCATTTATTATTTGTATTCTTGATGATTGTCATTCTAACTGGAGTGAGATAAAATCTCAGTGTAGTTTTGATTTACATTTCCTTAATGAGCATTCTGTCTTTATAGTTCTTCTCTTTCAGGGAAGCTGTTTCTCTGAATCTCTAGAGCATCTGAAAGGATATGATCTGAGATTTTCTTAAGCTTACAGAATAGGTTGAATGAGTTGTTTTATATTCTGAAATGCTAAAAATGTTTAAATCATAAACATGTGCATGGTAAGATTTTGTTTGAGATTGTGTTTAATTATATCCATATTGAGAATTTGGAGAGAATAACCCTCTCCAAACTATCTCAAGGATATTAAGCTTTTTTAGAGGCTGCCCCCCCTTATTTACCAAAAAGAACCTGAAATTTTTGCATGATCAAGTTGGTTCACGTCATTCCACAATAAAAGGCCACTGAACTGTATAAGGAAAAAAACTGCAATATTCCTAAGAACAAAAACGAACAAAATAATTTTCCTAAGAGTAAGTACAGTAGAGTAAGGTTATTGCAAGGGTAGGCACCCAAGCCAGTGCCAGACAATATAAAACAATGATGGCATGATTCTGAGGTGAAATGTAAATTTCATATATTCATATAATCTAACAAATATTAAAAATTCAATGACATATTTCTGTGTCTGTCCTTGGATTAAATGTATTATATGTTATTTCATCAATAGCAAACGATAAAAATAGTTCTAGAAATTCACATGAATTTCAAGGTGTTTCTTTTTTTTTCCATTTTAATAGTTTCAATGTTTATTTGCCTCAATAGCTTTTTCTTACAGAATCAGTTACAAGAAGACATTCTTTTGACATGGTAGACATTATGTCATTATTGATAAACCTTAGTTTTGATGAACCACATTCTCCACTGGTGACCAATTTTGACTGTTATGTGTATGCTGTAATAGTGAAAGGAAGTTTCCAGAAATGCTTCCAGAAAATTATCCTGCAAAGTTTTACTGTACTACAGTAGGAAATTTTAAAGGGAGTACTTCTATTGGTCCTAAGACCAAAAATATTTTCATTGCACAGCCTTCTGAAACAAGTCACCTAAAATATAAAATAGAACAGCAAAGGAGAAGCTATAGGAAATTAGTAAATTTGTTTAGCACTTTAAAATTTGAAGGTGATTTTGCCCCTACCAAGTGATTATCTCTATTGGTTATAGGAGAACATTTATATAGAAAGCTTTAGTGACATAGCTAAAGTCATTTGACATGTTATTGCTAGGGTATAGACTAGAATCTAGAATTGACAATACATCATATGGTCTCAATGGTTTAATATTTACAGTCTTAAAATGCTGATTTTTTCTTTACTACAAAGTTATGTAAGTAAAACTTTATCAATACAGGCTTCTCTTCATTCAAGAGAACACAGGCATGAGAGGGTTGAGGAAAATGTTTGTGGCCTACATAATTGTGGGAAAATCCCACCTTTTTAAGTTATTGCTAATTTTAGATTTTTCTTTCCAGTGCCATAAATTTTCAAGCTCCAAGTTTCTAATTAATATAAATGGTATTTGGTCATATGATTTTAAAATATTCCACATGTAGCCCATAACTTTCATTCCAAGTCTTTTCTGTATCAGACAACCCATTTCTCTTCCTGCCTGCCATTTACTTAAACTTTTCAGTAAGTCATACATAACTTTTTTTACAGAGAGAGAGAGAGAGAGAGAGAGAGAGGGGGGGGGGGGAATTTATTTTTTAGTTTTCGGCAGACACAACATCTTTCTTTGTATGTGGTGCTGAGGATCGAACCCGGGCCGCACGCATGTCAGGCGAGCACGCTACCGCTTGAGCCACATCCCCAGCCCATACATAACTTTTATATCTTTCATTATACTGATTATGTAAATTAAAGTTTTTAATCTTATCTAAAGTCAAAGAAGCTCTCCCTCCTCCATATACCTTAATTTTTTTTATTAGTTACATATGACAGTACAATGATCTTGACATATCATACATTTGAATCAGATGGGGTATAATTTCTCATTTTTCTGAGTGTACAGGTTGCAGAATCACATTGGTCATGCAGTCACGTATATACATACAGCAATAATAATGTCTATTTTATTCTGCTGCCCGTCCATTCCCCCTTCCTCTCCCCTCCCCTCCCATCACTTCTCTCTACCCAATCTAATGTGACACACTTTTTTTTTCTTTTTTCTTCCCCCTCACATCATCATACATGTATTCTGTATAACAATGAGGTTCTCCTTCCATCTTCTGTGCAATTCCCCTTCTCCCTCTTTTTCCCTCCGACCTCTCTTCCCTATTTAGTGATAATCTTCTTCTCATGTTCTTCCTCCCTACCCCATTTTGAGTCATCCCCCTTATATCAGAGAAGACATTTGACATTTGTTTTTTTGGGATTGGGTAACTTCACTTAGCATAATCTGCTCTAATGCCATCCACTTCCCTGCAAATGCCACGATCTTGTTATTTTTTAGTGCTGAGAAATATTCCATTGTGTATAGATGCCACATTTTTTTTAATCTATTCATCCATTGAAGGACATCTAGGTTGGTTCCATAGTCTAGCTATTGTGAATTGTGCTGCTATAAACATTGATGTGGCTGTGTCCTTGTAGTATGCTGTTTTTAGGTCTTTGGGGTATAGTCTGAGAAGAGGAATAGCTGGATCAAATAGCTTTCCAAGGAATCTCCATACTGCTTTCCAAATTGGCTGCACCAATTTGCAGTCCCACCAGCAATGTATGAGTGTACCTTTTCCCCAGCATCCTCCGCAGCACTTATTGTTGTTTGACTTCATAATGGCTGCCATTCTTACTGGAGTGAGATGGTATCTTAGAGTAGTTTTAATTTGCATTTCTCTGATTGCTAGAGATGGTGAGCATTTTTTTGTGTATTTGTTGATTGATTGTATATCCTCTTCTGAGAAGTGTCTGTTTAGGTCCTTGGTCTATTTGTTGATTGGGTTATTTGATTTTTTGTTGTTTAACTTTTTAAGCTCTTTGTATACCCTAGAGATTAGAGCTCTATATGATGTGTGAGGGGTAAAAATTTGTTCCCAGGATGTAGGCTCCCTATTCACCTCACATATTATTTCTCTTGCTGAGAAAAAACTTTTTAGTTTGAATTCATCCCATTTGTGATTCTTGGTTTTAAATCTTGTGCTATAGGTGTCTTATTAAGGAATTTGGGGCCTGACCCCATGTGATGGAAATTCAATGCAATTCCAATAAAAATCCCAATGGCATTCCTCACAAAAACAGAAAAAGCAATTATGAAATTCATCTGGAAAAATAAGAGACCCAGAATAGCTAAAGCAATTCTAAGCAGGAAGAGTGAAATATGTGGTATCGCTATACCAGATCTGAAACTATACTATAGAGCAATAGTAACAAAAACAGCATGGTACTGGTACCAAAACAGGCTGGTAGACTAATGGTACAGAATAGAGGACACAGAGACCAATCCACAAAATTACAACTATCTTATATTTGATAAAGGGGCTAAAAGCATGCAATGGAGGAAGGATAGCATCTTCAACAATTGGTGCTGGGAAAACTGGAAATCCATATGTAACAAAATGAAATTGAATCCCTTTCTCTCACCATGTACAAAAGTTAACTCAAAATGAATCAAGGACCTAGGAATCAAACCACAGACTCTGCATTTAAAAGAAGAAAAAGTTGGGCCTAATACCTTAATTTTTTATTTGTTTCATTTGTGTTCTAATTCATCTGCTGAGTAGAGACACAGATATGAAAACAGCATCCAACTTAAATCTTCCAGGGATTTTGAGAGAAAGACAGATTTTTTTTGCCTACCAATAATCATAAGTCCCAGTATTATAATTTTACTGGAAATTCAGTGAAATCAATCATTAAAAAAATTTAGATAGTCTTTACCCACTAAAACTTGTCATCACTGGGCATGTGAACTTCTCATACATTTCTCCCAGTACTGTATTGTTTTTTCTCAACACTCTGCATAAGATACTTTTACAAGATAAGTCAACAATTTGTACTATGTATGCAGTTACAAAATAATCATAATCTATTAAGAACCATAATTCATTTAATTTAACCTCCTCAAATTGCAGGTGGGGAAACAGGCCTAGAGAGGAGAAACCTGCTCAGGGTCACATATCCTGCTGGTGGATGTCCTGAAAGCTGCATCTCCTGCTCTTGTCTTCTGATGTAACCTATACTTAACATATTGCCTTGTCAGTATTGCTTCCCCTTTTGTGAGTACATGTTTTCTTCTATTAGATAAAGGCAAAGATCAACCAAAAGCTAAATTCAATCTTTCTTTTTATGTAACCCTCCACAACATTTAGAATAATATCTGGGGCACAACAGATAATTCATTTATAAAATTTCATAAGTATGCCTTTATTTCATTCTAATTTTCAAATTAATCAACACATGAAGATAAAACAGATTTACCAATGGCTTACAAAACACTTCCCTTATTTGTCATTTATCAATATCTTGTACTTATCATTTAGTTGAGTATACCACTAACTCCAGGACTAAATTAGCATTGCAATTAAGAGTCAATAAGACAGTTAATCACAGGAGGCTTGTCCCTCCATATCTGAGTCACAAATAACATTATGTCAACAGGATACAGAATAAAAAGTTGTGTAAAAATAGACATTTCTGCACAACACTCAAAATCCCCAGCTGGCAAAATCCCTGAGCTTGGTTAAGATAATATGCCACTTCAGATCACCAAGAAAAATTAAAATAATTAGAAAAACACATTTTGTGAATGTATGCACTTCCTATGGCATTATTACCCATGTAATTTTCTATCAAATATTCCACTATAAGAGAACTACTATTTGAGCATTCCATAATAGACATGCTGAAGTATTTTTCCCCAGTAAGAACTTTTAAAAGGCAAAAGAAAGTGGGCTGGGGATGTGGCTGAAGTGGTAGCGTGCTCGCCTGGCATGCGTGCGGCCCTGGTTCGATCCTCAGCACCACATACAAACAAAGATGTTGTGTCCGCCGAAAATTAAAAAAAATAAATATTAAAATTCTCTCTCTCTCTCAAAAAAAAAAGGCAAAAGAAAGTAACTAAGTATAAAATAAGGTAGTTCCACACAGTTACTATTATGGCATTATATAAAAATGTGGATGTGTAACCGATGTGATTCTGCAATCTTTGTAATGTTTTGGACCAGATCAAAGCATGGTATACATACATGTATGGAAAAGTCGCAGTGAAATTTCTATTAGTTTGTACAATTGATATGCATTAATAATTATAATGTTTTATACTGCTGAGTATTGAACTCAGGACCTCATTCATAACTAGGCAAGCACTCTGCTCACTGAGTTATACTCCCAATCTTAATAATTTGTAAAAGATAAAAACAGCTGATAATTCTGTACCAGTGGATGAACTGGTTTTACAATTCACTGTTTTATAACCTGTTTCTTCACAGCCTGGGACACTTAGGGACAAAAACATGAGCCTTAAGCAGTTGAGGAAATTTACTCATTGATAGTATGAGGTAGGCCTTGGGAATCATTTGGATTCTATTCCATAGTAACAGTCACAATAATATTTTGGGCTTAAGGCACTTGTACAGTAGAAAATTCACTTCTTAGGGAATTGAACTTCCAATCTCAGATTACCAGGGTACACTTATAGCATAGTGATAGCAACATACTATGCAATAATAATAGCTGGAGAAGAAAATTAGCTATCCACCAAAACTTGTTCTCCCTTTCTTCCTTAGTAATAGGCTTATAAAAATACGGTTTCTCAGTGAGAAAACACATTTTCTGGTCCCAGTTGGGTTAGGGAACCATGTGATCACTAATGGAAGTCTTAATGCATCACAAATATACTCCTGCACTCTTTCCCCTTCCTACCTATTGGAATCAGGATGTAGTCAGAAAAGTTTCAATCCTCAATCTGATAATAATGGCTTTAACAGATGATGGAACAACATAAAAAGATGAATTTGAGTTCCTACATAGCCACAGACTATATTCAGTGGGGATGTCTTCTCACCCTCTGTACAAAAGTGTGATAATATTCTTTGTTGGGCCATTTTGTTACAATGACTAAGCCTTTACCATAGTAAATATAGATAATGCTAATTATATACTAGAGACAGTTTAAAGAGTTTATTATAACATGTTCCCATTGCATCCATCCACTTGTGCTGAAGTATTCCTATACTTTAGGTCATAACTGAAACACAACTTCACACTGTTACCTGATGAACCCCTAAGCTTCCACCAGCTGAACATAACTTTGTTTGCCCCTTTCTCATAGGACTTCCCATTTTCTAACCTCACATTGTAAGTTCTGTTTGTATATGTCTTATTTCTTCTACCAGAGCAAGCATCACGAGCTTCAGTTCAATCTTATTCTCCTGTGTAACCTCTAAAGTGCCAGTACTGTGCCTCTCTCATGAAGTACTTATTGACTGAATGAAGGACCGAAACATTTGAGCTTCACTCTGTTTGTCTATAATCTACTGCTGTAGCTGAATAAGACTTCAGCAAGTACACATTTGTCATGAGCAACAAAAGCAAAAAAAGAATCTAGGTGCCAGAATTGATAACAAGTTGAACTCAAAACAACTTTTACCTGCAACTCTGTTATCTGATGTCTTAAGCTGCTGCCTTCCATTTCTAAAATTTCATAGCACCAAAGAAGGTACAGGACAATAGTGAATGGTAGTTAACATAAAAAGCTTACATTCTACTAGTGGTCAAGTCCTAACTCAATTGTGGGAAAGTACCTATTGTTAACAGCTTTTGTCCTAATATAAGGCTTACTGGAGTCAACAACTAATAGGTCAAGTACCATTTGAATTCAACACTTATATTGTTACATTAAGCTGTATTTCTTTTACTTGTCTTCATATCTAACCACTATTTCTATAATTAGGTAGAGACATACATGCTGTATTTGGCACTAAAGACCAATAGACATTGGTAAAAATGAAAATATATTTGAAATTACTTAGACAGATGAGAAACCCAGCATGAAGATGTAATTATTTCAGCTAAAGCAATCTACAAATATATTATTTGGAAATAAAAATGCTTACAAATTTTCACATAGGATATTGTGCTGAGATTTATTTATTTATTACTACCATTTAAAATCAATGTTAAAAAATGACTGGAGCAAAGCAGCCTACCAAATTTGTTTGTTTTTTCTACTTTGATATATCAGTATATATTAACATTTCCCAATTTTTGTGCTATGCAAAGGAGAAAATTAAGAGACAAAAGTGTAAAACACTAAAAGGTAGCTTTTATCTGTGAGTGCAAGTTGTAGTATGGGAATATACTACCTTATGGAGTTAAATTTTTCTTCTTAGCCTGAAAACATGATTTTAAATTTACAAATTAATACAGGTTTCACATGAAAATTTAGAAAAATATTTAAATGCTATTATACTATAGATAAATCTCCATAATGAATGAAAAAAGTCTCATCACCAGAGATAACCATCATAAACTATAGTAGACATTCTTCTGGTCAATTTAAAATGTATGTTTTCCAAGAAATGATAATCATCACATAGGTACTGTATTATTATTAGTTTTTTTTCCACTTAACATATCATGAAAAATGTACTATGTCAGTCTTCTAAAGCATTATGATTAATGCTACATAATGTTATACCACATTTATACACCATATTTTATTTAAACAGATCTACATTATAGGACTTCCCTTCTTTCTTTATCTTCATGCCTTTATATTTATTTCACTTATACCTAATTGCCAGAAATGCAGGTGTAAAAATATTTGTCAATTATTTAATGAAACATGTTATGAGAAATTGTTTTTGGCAAATATTTCTATCAAAATGTTTAAAAGAAAATTGCTGTATATTTAACTCAGCTGATTAAATAAATGTAAGGAGGCAAATCTCATAGGAGTAAGTTTTTCTGTACCTGTCAGCCTCTCTTTTTCTTAGCTGCTATTTCCACTTGACACATTTTTTAATGCACTTCATGGACAATCACAAAAGAAACTCAACATTAAGTGTGATTAGTAGCCACCTGATGGAAGAAAGAAACAAACAGGAAAGCATAAAGAGTGCCACACACATGCTAGTATTGGTCAGACTATGACAAAAAGTATACTGTACCTAATTACCAGTATTCTTGTAATCTTTACACTTAGCCTGAGAGGTGCTACTATTGTACAGATTAAAAAAAAAAAATCTTAGTTCCTGGAGCTGAGGATGTAGCTCAGTGGTAGAGCACATTTTGCATGGGAGATGATCTGGGTTCATTCCCCAGCACCTCAAACAATAGCAACAACAATGAAAGGAAGAAAGGCTTAGTTTCCATGAAATTAGACATTAAACTGTCTAACATCATATAGTTGGTCAGGTGGTAATGGGCAGCACCTGAACTGAAAACACGTCAGTTGGCGTCAAGTCTATGCTCTTAACAATTGTAAAGTTGTTCTTAACATGTCTAGATAAAATAAGAAGAGATGATGAAACCTCAAACATTAAAAATATAAGCCACTTACTATGTTATACTCCTAATATGTAATATTACCTTTTATCTTTTCACACTTTAAGGTCAGAGTCATGATCTTCTTAAGGGCAGCACTTTTTGCAACTTGAGAATTTCTAGAAATAAATTAATCTCACATCCCAACCCTTGCATTTCCAAAAATGAAATTGAAAAATGGACAGAGATTCCTTTCTCATTATAGAAATGTTACTTTCCCTGAAGTAAAAATGATGAAATGGGAAGGTGATGAAATGAGGAAGTAAGGAAAATATTATTATCCTATAGATGATTTTGGATCGAATGATATTCTGTTAGTAGAAACTGACAAGTTTCTTTTTCATGAAAGAGCTTACTGATTTTGTAGACTTCTAGGTAGAAAACTAGGCAGAAAATATTCACCAAAAAATCCAAGGAATTCAGGTTTACTACTTTTGCATGTTATTTTACTTTTAAGCCTATGGGATATAATATCAATGATTAAACTTTAAAAAGTATCAAGTATAAATTGTGCAAGTGTTTTTCATTTTGAGCCTTTATTCTTTGCATTGTACACAATGTTTACATGATATACTTTTTTTTTAGAGAGAGAGAGAGAGAGAGAGAGAGAGAGAGAGAGAGAATTTTTTTTAATATTTATTTTTTTTAGTTTTTGGTGGACACATCTTTGTTTGTATGTGGTGCTGAGGATCGAACCCGGGTCGCATGCATGCCAGGCGAACACACTACCACTTGAGCCACATCCCCAGCCCCACATGGTATACTTTTTATATACCATTTCAATATATCAATCATGCATCAGTGCTTAATAAGTCATTCTTTTTTATATATTTACTTTTAGTTGTAGTTGGACATGATACCTTTATTTTCTTTATATGTGGTGCTGAGGATGGAACCCAGGGCCCCAGACATGCCAGGCAAGCGCTCTACCACTAAGCCACAACCGCAGCCCCCATAAGTCATTCTTTTTTTATTTATTTATTTTTCTTTAATTTTTATTGTTGGTTGTTCAAAACATTACATAGTTCTTGACATATCATATTTCACACTTTGATTCAAGTGGGTTATGAACTCCCATTTTTACCCCGTATACAGATTGCAGCATCACATCGGATATACCATAAGTCATTCTTAGTGTAAAGAAAGAGTCTTGTCTCCTGTGGAAGGGCCTGCAGGGCAGAATATGGCTCACAGGTTTGCCTTGAGTTTACACCAGTTCGAAAACTATTCAAAGACAGAAATGGTAAAACACAAAACCACCCTTTACCAACTAAATTAATACAGCCAAAAAATTAAAAAGAAAGAAATTTAGTACTGGTGAAAGTGTGTAATAGGCAGGTCTTCTCATACACTGTTGATTGTAACATAATTTAGGTGTTTTTTTCTGGAAATTAATTTGAAACCATACAACAGACATTTGAAAACTACTCATTCTGTTTGACTTATTTATTGCTGAAAGCTCTACTGGGGGATAATATGAAATGTGGGCAAATATTCATGCAAAAAGTTCTCAATATAGAATTATTCACAGTGCTGAAAAATAGAAGACACCCTAAATATCCATCATTAGGGAAGCATCTAAGTAAATTATGGTCCATAATAGAGTCATTAAATGATTACCAAAAAAAACCCACTATTTACTGTTGCTCTAACTTACATGTGACTAGTGTAAAACAAAATGCAAGATGTAATGCTACATTAATAATATGATCCAAATTATGTTTAAAAAGGCTTAAGAAAATAAACCAAAATGTTATCAGTACTTCAGGGTTGTGGCAGAATAATTTCCCCTTTGCATTGTCATATTTTCAGTACTTTCAAAATTTACTGATCTGTACTTTCTAAGTTTTTTGAAAAGATCATCTATTTTCTCAAAAATAGGGGAAAAAAACCAAGAGGTGCTTGGAATCAAAGTTTTACAAATAGGATACACACACACACACACACACACACACACACACACCTTTTTACTACCAGGGATTGTGAACCCAGGGTTGATCTACCACAGAGCCCAGCATTTTTATTATTTTTATTTTGAGACAGGGTGTTGCTAAGTTGCCCATGCTGGCCTCAAGCTTGCCATCCTCGTGCCTCAGCCTCCTGAGCAGCTGGGATTACAGGCATGTACTACTGGGTCTTGCAAACAGGACTAACATTTCTGAAGGTCACACTTTTTGCTCATTGGCTTATCCCTTGGTTGTTTCTTACATTTCTGGTGTTAAAAACAGAACAAAACAAATATTTTCCGCAGCAAAGAAAGTATTATTTCTCTGAGTTGCAGAATCTTTATGAGAGTAATGCAAGCCAAGAAAGGTTTATTTGCTAAAACTTTTACGTAGGTTTCCTCATTTTTATCAAACATATCAGGGTTATTTTAACTTTTGAGCTGAGAAGTTTGCAGGTACTCAATAAGGAAGTGTAAATACTGCCCAAGCAGCCATATATAACACAGGGGTTTCTCACACTATACATGGGAGGGAGTGAAAATGCTTTCATTTTGTACTGGTGTGAATGAGAGGAGATCCTGTGTGAAAATATTGTTTGGGGATCCCAAATAAAACTCAGATCTTTGGCTTAGATCCAAGGTCTATGACCTTCCCAGCAGCCAACATTCACATTATTGTTTTTTTATATGAAGGAAGCCCTGACTATCGAATTTACACCGAAGTCAATAAAAATATTTTCTGCTTCTGAAAGGAGTGTCAATCAGATAAACTGCATGTGCTCTTATTATCACACAAGGAGGATGGTTATAATGACACTCAGAAGTTCGTAGCTTTATTGCCTTAAATACATAACATGCAACTTAAAACACCTTAGATCTAAGTTAACACTTCACAAGTTTTCCCTCTATAAGTAAATATATTTAACACAGACTTAAAGCACAAGCAAAAAGTAGCAAATTATTTACCATACTGCAAGTCCTTTAAATATATACTTCAACAGAAGGCTACCCATAAAATATGAAGGACTCCTGTGCTAGTTTCATCAGCTGACATAAAGAAAAAGAGAATTAAAACCTAGGATAAAACATTAGACGCTATGGCCAATTTAAGAATGATCAAAAAAGAATGTAACAGATCTTGCAATTGAATGTAATAAAATCAATTTTAAAATAGGCTTTGATTAATGACCATTTATACGCATTTTTCCAAGAATGTTTTCATTTCAGTGAGATGTCTTACCCTAGGCTTATTTTCTGGAATACCACAATTCTTCTGCTCTGATGTTAATACACAAGAATTTGTAATGGCTAAAGAGTACATTAAAACATCATCTTTTGAAACACATTTGTCATAATTTTCATATCTTTTAGGAACAAGCATAGGATAGCAGCAGTGACACTATATGCTACATTCCTAGTACCCTTGCTGTTGTATTGTTTTAGCCACAACTAAATAACACATAAATTTAATTTCTGGTAAGCATTTGCAATTTATGAGTCAATAACTCTCTAAGAAGAGAATTTGATGTACTCTCCACCTGCCCTTTTTATCAACATAAATAAATAGTATGTTTTACTACAATTCACTCCTGACATTTATCAGTTGCTTTTATTTGTTTCTCTGCCAACCTTAGCCTTGTCAGCAGGACTTCAGTGTGACAGCAACAGCAGCTCCTGCCAATTAGGCCTTTTCAAATAAACTGCTCTTTTTGGAACTGTATATATTTGAATAAACCAAAAAATGCTAAAAGAATGATTATAACAAAGGTCAAGAGTAAGAAATTAACTCATTCTGTATGTACCTGTACTTCTTATTGAAGCAACACAGACTTCCAACAAAAAGAAAGAAAGAAGGCACAATATGTGTCATAAGATTTTAGGAGTTTGAAACACAGTACAATATTTATATGTTATTTAGAAACAATATTGATGATTAGAGTATATGTCCAGGGCTTAAATTAATAACAAAGTGATGGAACTCAATTTTTCACGAATTATTATGAAAGTAGTAGATAGGAAATTTCTGTCCTGAGGATTACACCCACACTCTTCCCACACACATATGTACAAATCCTCTGAAAAATGACTTCAAGAAAGTCTCCTCTCTCTTTTATTTAACAAAGCAGCTATGCAGCTTGCCATCCTGGGCTAACAGCCAGAAGAAGATTATGGCAAAAATAATCACCTTTGCAACATTAAGGAAAACATGAAACTGGCACTATGATTCAGGGGTTTACTTCTTTCCCTCTAAATATGATACCACGTTTTAAAACTTTTTATTTGGAAAATGGTTCTCTGCAAGATGTATCTAAAAAAAAGAGTTGTTTTCTTTTCAAAAATAGCTAGAGGTGCTAAGAGATTTCCTGTTAAAACTGTGTAAGGCATTCAACTACTTAAAAGGGAATTTAGTGCTGATGAAAGATGCCAGTTTGACAGCCATGGAAAATGAAGGAAGCATTCTTTATTCCCAGGGCACATCATCTCAAAACAAGGAATCATCTCTTATGGTTAAGAGGGTCACACCTTATTGTTTAATATTCATTGAGAGTACACGGCTGCTAGATGATGGAAAGATACACATGAGACACAGACACTGTCCTCTAAGATATTACATTCTTCAAACCACCATATTCCTAGTTTCAAGGGCATAATGTACAAGACTAGTGGGCTCTATTTTAAAAGGGACGAAGGCAACAAAAGCTGGTGTGCGAGGGATTCAAAAGAAGGGTAAAACAGCTCAGTCTGGGCATTTTATACTGTTTCCTGTGAATGTTCTTGCTTTGTAAACTTAAAAAGTTGAAACTGCTTGAACTCAGTAGTACGGTATATATTTGTTTTTTTCAAATATTGTTTTAGTTGTCAATGGACCTTTATTTTCTTTATTTATATGCAGTGCTGAGGATCAAACCCAGCACCTCACACATGCTAGGCAAGCACCACTGAGCCACAACCCCAGCCCTAGCTGTTTCTTAATTATGTTATAATCTATTGACAATATTCATCACAAACCCTATCTAATTCTACCCCACACCTCCCTACTACCTAATACTATATATATTCTTAAATATTCATTCTGTGCATGTCTTCAGATATCACATAAAACCCATGAAAAACATTTAGTCCCAGTAAATCTATACTTGAAATATCCATGGCATTTGGGATACCTATGTGGTTACATGGTCCCAGCTTAGTATAAACTGAAAGTGAGCATGGTAAATATGAAAACTACCAGGGGAGTATATTTTTGTTAGGTAATTGGATTTGGAGTAAAGGGGAAAGATCTCTGAGTATATGTTATAAGCAAATTTGCAGTGGGGGATGTGTGAGGATAGACATGCAGAACTGAGGATGATGTGATATGACATTTGTCCTGTGACTACATATCTGTATACTGGTAAGTGCTGCTGACAAAAGTTGGAGCTGTGTTCATTTAAAACTGGTCCCAAATGGTGCTACTTCAGAGATCAGGTGACACAACTTAGCTCAGAAAAGTGAAGAGGTTACAGTCTCTGCATTTCTACATGGACCATAGTTGCTCTAGCAACACATTAAAGGTCGAGAAGCAGTAACAGAATTTCATACATTGATGGACAGCCAGCTTTGGGATCCCCACATGGGAAACAGTCTACTCAGAGGTTATTGTTAATTGTGGCAACAGCAATGGTAAGCCCCCGTCACATGTCTTGCTATGTAGTGACTACTGACATGAGTTTTAAAGGGTTGACTTTGAGGATGGGAAATACTCAGTCATCCCAGAAATAATTAGGAGAACCTCAAGAAGTGAAAAACCTATGATCTTGAAAACTGCAGGGAAAAGCTATGTTATTTGGGATGCTTGGGAAGGCTGAGTATTGATATTCATGTGACCCACCTGTGTTCCCAAAAGGATAAAAGCTTAAGACATTTATATAAAGAAGAAAAAAGTTCAAGGCATTTTTTTTTTAAAAAAAAAAAGCTGTTGAGCCTATCTACCATCACTCCCACTTCTTACACACACATATGGATGGTTACAAAATGTGGACCTTCAACTTGTTCTACAAACCGTCTCAAGGGGATCAAATAGAAGAACATATATGTCAAAAGACACTGGAGTTTCATACTGGCTTTTGTTGATTTATGACTCAAGTTTTATGTGTTTTCTTTTTGAGCTTTTGGGGGTAATGGCTGTGGTGAATTTGGGTATGACAAGTACAAAGTTGCATTTGCCTTAGTGAAGGAAAAATTTTGAAGATCTGTGTGCTCCTTGCCTTTTTTTTTCCTTTTTCCCCCAAATCATTCTCACAACTTCATTCTCTGTCAACTGAGTGCTCTATCTCTGGAGAGTGTTGTCTTTAATTTCACAAATCCACTACAGCCTTCCTACTCTCCTTGCCTAAATTTCTTCTTAGGATCTGAGTCTAGAGAACTTTCCTACATATCCTCTCTCTCCTAATGTATTACTTAAAAGTTCTGAACAAAACCTAGAGCATCTGGAAGTTCCCCTGATTTAAGGGAGCTTATTGTACTACTAATCCACAGGCTGCACTGAATATCACAGTATGTATGTGTGTGATGAAAAATGGTATTCAATGACTCTTGCAAAATTGGAAGCAACTTCTTTTTCATTATCATATTTTATTCATCAGCAAACAGAAGGCTGAGACAAACAAACTTTGTAGCAACAAAATGTGTTATGTAAGGAACTTTACTCACTGTTTATCACATAGTCCAGAGAAAAAGCAGGTTTACAATTTAGTAAGGAATAATGATAAAGAACTTTGGAATTTTCTTTAAAACCAAGTAGAGATTCAAGGACACTAAACCTTGCAAGGGCTTTCATGTAGGTCCTACTGCTATTTCAAAACAATGAAACCCAGAGTCACCATCTTGAGAATTAACAATACAATAAGGTAGCATTAAAATTCAAATGGATGGGCATTTATTGCATTATTAAAATTGTACCTTCTGTAAAGTCATCTAAGCATAGTATGGGGGAAAAGAGAAAACATTAAAATGGGTTATGATATGGCAGCAGTCAAAGACTTTCCACCCTCTCCAAATATATGTTTGTCTCAGAGAAATATTTCACTGACTAGCACTGTGTCACGTAGCTCACTTCTCATTACCATTTCAAATGCACTTTCTGTGCTCTAAGGTACCTCTCTGCTGCCCCAGGGCTTTGCCAAGACACTAAAAAGTTTAGTTGCCATGCATAATATACAACACAAGTTACTAGTATGAATTTTTAACAGTGTTTGGCTTTATCACATCCCAGAGTCCCTTGAGATCCAAGAAATGAGGGAGGCCTTATTTATTTACTTATTTATTCTCCCTCCCCCTTTTTATAATGCAACCTTGCCATTGCCCGGGGTGTATATTCATAATAACAATCTTAAACAAAATTAGAACAAATAGAAACATATGCATCTTAAGGCAATTGTCAAAACAGAAATAATTGCCTGGATAAAAATTTTAGCAGAGGCAAAATGAGAGAAATAAATAATGTTAAGGGAGTCCATAATTATACCTGAATAGACCAGTGCTGTGTAATGTCCAATATAGTGTCAGTTTCTTAGCCTGCAAAAGTTATTGGTCAGTATGATGAGGTGGCTAAGAGCGTGGGCTCTGGGTTGGACTGCCACTGCCCGGGTTTTAATACAGGCTTGCAATTTACTAGCTGTGTGACCTTGAACAAACTATTTAAGACTTCTAGCTTTGGTTTTCACTTTTATAAAATGGAAATGATAAAGTAACTATCTCATGTAAGGATTATAGGAGTTCATATATGTAAATCTCTTAAAACAGTGTCTGGCAGTATGTAAAAAAGACTAGGTGTTTTGTTAGTCTTTATTAGATGTAATAAAAATTTGGTATTTTGGCCATCAAAACACATCTTCTTGTATGGAAAACAAAAAATAAAAAGGGTTGGAAGCAAGTTCAATAGCAATTTTTGTCCTTTACTGTCAAGTGGAAATTACTAAGAACCAATAGCAAAAGGGTTTTAGGTTAAATTGGTGAGTTTATAAGAGAGAAACTTGAACTTCTTTCTAAACCTAGGATGAATCAGCTCAAAAACTGAAATTTTTCAATGACAGATTTCTGAGTGGTTACCAAATGATTCCTCTGAGTTTGGAGAAACATTTCATGGGAAATCACCACCATACTTTCCAAAAAAAAAAAAAAAAATCTATGACCAGGAAGATGAGATGAATGAACAACATGGTTCTTTTTATGCGTAGGATCTTGGAGCTATAATGTGGGTGATTGAACCAGATGGACCATTTCAGCTTTAAAATACTATTATTTTACAAATCAATATTTGTCAAAATTTTATCACAGAATTTTATTATTACTTGCATCCTTAAAACTTTACATTATGTCTCTAATCCCAGCAGCTCAGAAGGCTGAGGCAGGAGGATCGTGAATTCAAAGCCAGCCTCAGCAAAAGTGAGGTGCTAAGCAACTCTGTGAGACCGTCTCTAAATAAAAATACAAAATAGAACTAGGATGTGGCTCAGTGGTTGAGTTCCCCTGAGTTCAATCTCTGTTACCCCCATCCAAAAAAAAAAAAATCCCTTACATTAGTTTTTACCTGAATCCTATGAAGAGTAACTCCATGCCTCCAAATATCTCATCAAACTTTTAAAAAATCTTATTTATTTATTTATTTATTTAGGTGCTGAGGATGGAACCCAGGGCCTCATGCATGCTAGGCAGGAGCTCTACCCCACTGAGTTATATCCCCAGCTCTGTCTCTTCATTCCTGCTTAGCTTTTGTTTTCTACCCTACAGTCACAACCTTGTTCCTATTTTAAAACCATATCCCCAAATATAAATATAAAAATGAGATGGTACACCCTTTCTCTTATTATTAAGAACCATTTATGCCACTTTTCAATTCTCAGAGTCTTTGCCATTGATGATTTTATCTGAAGAAAAATTCTGGGGGTCATTGTAGATTATGTCCTTTTTTTCCAATCCCTGCATATATCTGGTTACTAGGTTCTGTATGTACCATCCAAATAGTATAATTATACAAGCACTCACATTAGACACTGTGCCACATCACTGTAGGATCAAGGAAGTTAATAAGTTAGCAAAAGCCACAAAGTTAGTAAATCACATTGCAGAAATTAAAAGTTATTTCTTGAATACTCCAAGCCTGTGCTCATACCATGTTGCCTCTCTTTATCACCTTGTTTCTTCTTCCACAGTTTTAAGCCAAACTAATATTTCTCATTTGAACCAATGAAATAATTTCCTAATCAGCTATCTTGTCTCCAGATTAACCATCCCTCACTCAATCTTTATTTCAGGCAGCTGTTAGCCTTAGCGTTCTGAAATGCAAATGTAATCATGTCATTTGCACAATCCCCAATGCCTTCAGGATAAAGTCAAAATTCCATAGATGACATAGGATGCCCTTTGAAAAGTAGTCCCTGCCTACTTCTCTATCCTTACTTCACCAACCAGCACCTTTCTCTCTGATTAAACAAAATTAGCCTCAGTTTTTCCAACAAATTCCATGGCCTCTTATGCCTCTGGGTTTTTGCACATGCTATTCCCACTTTCTGAAAAGGTGGACCCCACTTCTTTGATATAAGGAGAGTAACTAAGAACAGAGTAGGGAGGAAGAGCATGAGAAGAAGATTAACATTAAACAGGGATGAGAGGTGGGAGGGAAAGGGAGGGAGAAGGGAAATTGCATGGAAATGGAAGGAGACCCTCAGGGTTATACAAAATTACATAAAAGAGGTAGCGAGGGGAAAGGGAAAAATAATACAAGGGTTAGATATGAACTGCAGTAGAGGGGGTAGAGAGAGAAGAGGGGAGGGGAGGGGAGGGGAGGGGGATAGTAAAGGATAGGAAAGGCAGCAGAATACAACAGACACTAGTATGGCAATATATAAATCAATGGAAGTGTAACTGATGTGATTCTGCAATCTGTATACGGGGTAAAAATGGGAGTTCACATCCCACTTGAATCAAAGTGTGAAATATGATATATCAAGAACTATGTTAATGTTTTGAACAACCAACAATAAAAAAATAAATAAATAAATAAATAAAAGGTGGACCCCATTTGGTCACCTAGCAAACTCCTGTCTATCCTTTAAGTCTCATTAGCACATAAGAGGTACTTAGTCAATATCTTCTGACTAAAATTGTAATAAATTTTATTTCCTTTTTAAAATTAAGGGATAGATATGAACATGGGTAAATACAGTAATCTGATTTGATAAAATGCTATAAAAAGTACATTTAAGGCTTATGCTTCTAGAAATTGTTTTCCCAGCCTTGACCTCTCATCTGTGAAATGTTGCCCAGTGAGCAGATCATAATTGTGAAATATAATGTTTGGATATTAGGCAGTATAATCCGTGCTATGTTCATTAAATATACATTAGTTGATATTTATAAATGTTTTATATATATATTACAAAATGTTAAAATACATTTCTGCTCTATGAATGAATTCATTACAACATTCTACTCTAGTTTTTATTAACCTTTTACCCTAAGTGTTAATATTTCCCATCCTATTGGGAGCAATAGGACACATTCCCCACATTAGCTTCTAAGAGGTCACTGATTTGTTTTCACTTTGTCTGGTCACTGAGAGTTGGCACAGAGTTTCCTTCATAAATGATTCAAGTTAATGGGAAATATTAAAATTAAAGAAATAACAGCAAAAATAGGGCCCTACAAGTGAGAAATGATCATTGGACTATCACTCCTCAGGGGAATCATCCCACATAGTCATTCATTAAAAGTAGATTCAAGGACATAGGAAAGAGGCATAGTCGTTGCCTATCTAATAGGAACAATTTGGGGGACAGGTGAAGTTGGGTTCAAAATATATAGTGTGGAGCATGGAAAGGTTCATAATGACTTTACCAATAAAATGGTTTTCTATGGACCATAGGTGGCTTAGTGACATTGGTTTAAGGGATATTAGGTGACTATTTAGTTATAATTCCATGTCATAACATTAAAGTATGTTCAACATAATTCAAAATTAATAATTATTGTTTAAGCTGGGCACAGTGGTGCACACCTGTAATCCCAGCAGCTCGGGAGGCTGAAGCAGGAGGATCCTGAGTTCAAAGCCAGCCTCAGCAAAAGCAAGGTGCTAAGCAACTCAGTGAGACCCTGTCTCTAAATAAAATACAAAATAGGGCTGGGGATGAGGCTCACTGGTCAAGTGCCCCTGAATTTAATCCCTAGTACCCCCTCACAAAATAAAGAATCATTGTTTAAAGTATGGTATATCACTCCCTATGTCTGTATCAGTGCTTTCTATAGAAAAGGACATATCTGCATGAATGATAAATATATTAATGAGTATTCAGGAAAATAAGTACACTCTTTTCTAAAAGTGCCTTCTATTATCTCCTTACAGGTCCTATACAATATTCTTTGTTGTTTGTGTCTGAACCTCTCACCTTGATTCCTTACTCCAGAACATAAGCCTCTGTGCTGTCTCTTGGTTTACTGCTACTTGATCTTTGCTTTCCTCCTACCGTTTTGGCTTTCTGAGTTTGGTTCTTTAATCTGTCACTCTCACAGTATTTGTTTTGGGTCCTTGCTCTCTGTCTGAATTTCAATTCTTACTCTGCTCATTCCAGTTTATTAATCCCATGACTTCTAGTTTCAATTAGGTTATGTTTCTGTGCTTCTCATCTGCCTCAATCTGGTATGATCTAAATTCTAGTCTGAGTCTGTCTTAGCTTTTTCACTGCTGTGATGAAAAGGTCTGACCAACTTTAGGGAAAAAAAAGTTTGAGGGCTCATGGTTTCAGAGGTCTCAATCCATAGAAGGCTGGCTCCATTTCTTGGGGCTTGAGGTGAGTCAAGACATCATGGTGGAAAAGTGAGGGTGGAAGAGGGAAGCATTTTACATGGTGATCAGGAAGCAGAGAGAGAGACTCCAACCTCTAGGTACAAAATATATGTGCCATAGCCACTCCCCCAATGAACCACTGCCTCAAGTCACACCTCACCTGCCTCCAGTTCCCACTCAGTTAATTCCATCAGGGATCATTTCACTGATTAGGTTAAAACTCTAACAACCCAATCATTTCTCCTATGACCCTTCTTTCATTGAATTTTGTGAATTTCAAAATTCAAATTACATGTGAATTTTGGGGGACACCTCACATCTAAACCATAACAGAGTCCTAGGTTTTTCCATCCAAATATGACTCATAGATTCTTATTTCCTCTGTCATTCCCTGATCAATTGGTTTGGTGACACAGAATTTTATAAAATGGAGTTTGAAAAACTACTTCCTTCACTTTAAGGCAATTATATAAAAACAGTTGAATATGGCTCCATCGATGCCAGAAACAAAGGCAGAAATGTTCTCTACTTGGTGAAAATCGGTGAAGTATAAAATGGGTTATGTTCAAACCACATAAATGCTGCCCCTAAACATATCATATTACCATCCATCCAGGAACCTTAAACAATCACATTTGGGTGAATGTGACACAGCTTCCACCATATCTAAAATGTCTTCTGAGTATATGGGCACACAAAAAAGAATTATGGAAACTTATCGTGATGTTGACAATGGAAAAAAAATATTTTAAATGCGGTGATATTTTAATTATATGTTAGACAGGAATAGACAGGTAGAGAAAGAGTTCAGCAATATTTCAGAGATTAAAGGTAACTGCTTTATATTAGGTATAGAAAACCAAAAGTGTGTTGCCAAATATTTTCATTTTATAGATATGTATTTAAAAATTATGCTCCCTAATCTTATTCACAAGAACACATACTCTTACACTTAAAGAAAATGAAATAAAACAGGATAAAACATGAGCAAATAGACTTTAGACATATCCCCCAGACATACTAGTCCTTTAACATTTTGTTTATTAAAAAAAAAAAAAGAAAGTGCAATGAAGCAAAAGTGACAGGTGCTAATACAGGTGGTTTTGTTTTGTTTTGTTTGTTTTTCTTACTGAAGATTTAATCCAAAGGTGCTTTACTACTGAACTATATCCTCAGTCCTTTTTTGTTTTGTTTTGAGGCAGAGTTTCACTAAGTTGCTGAGGGTCTGGCTAAGTTGCCAAGACTGGCCTCAAACTTGGATCCTTCTGCCTCAGCCTCCCAAATCACTGGGATTATAGGTGCGTACCACCAACCACATCCAGCTAATATAGATTTAACATTGGTTGCAAGCACATAAATACCATATTTTCTACACTTTGGGCTATGTTTAAAAGCTTTCATCCAGGAAAATAATGTATGAGTTGTTTGTACATATTCTTCTGTGTGTGTTTGGACAATGAACAGAAAATGGAGTGTCTCAATGTATAAAAGAATAATGGAAAGCTGTTGATTAGACAGAAGCAACATCATTAGATCTGTTCATTCAATAAAACTGTTTACCAACTAGTCATCAAAACATTCCATATTCAAAATGGGGAAATTAATGAAGTGTTATCTTTATAGCATTTTTCTCTAAGTAATTCAATGGTCATTTTATGCATAGACACAGAAAAGGATCCTTTTAAATCATCTGGCCCAGGTCCTCCAAATGCAATCAGCCTCAATCCATTCTGTCAAGTGATTGGACCTTATCTCTTTGATACATCACAAGTGAAGGAGATCCTGCTGTTTTTAGTTCTGCTTATAGTAAATCCTTGATGGCTCAGAGTTGACTGACAGCAGTGGATAGAGTACAGGATTGGAGCCTTGAGAATTCAATCTCTGGCAATGACTTTTTAGAAGTTGGACATGTGGCTTGACCCCTTGGAACCTCTCTTCTGCCATCTTTCAAATGAGGATAATAATATCGACCACTGGACATAACTTCTAAAATATATTTCTTTTCTTAGATGCTCACCATTAGATAAAGTCAAGATGCTACACAATAACAGTATGACAATGATGTCATTGGTACTTGTAGTATATGATTCTCTTAGAGGTGCAAAGCACTTATATAAGTTCTTTGGTACCCCCATCAACTAAACTATGTTGGGAGAGAGTCAAGACTGATCTGCTTCACAAAGAATATCTTGAGAGCATAATATGATTATCAACTATTTCAATTTGCCATGAGATTTAGTAAAAAAACATTGGAAAACAATTAAACATTTATTTAACTTCTAAAATTTATGCTCTAGTATTTGCATACAAATTAATGGTACAAATTTGGAGTGACAATTATGATTAACTTTAGAAACAGTTTAAGAC
Source organism: Callospermophilus lateralis (assembly GCF_048772815.1). NCBI lineage: Eukaryota > Metazoa > Chordata > Mammalia > Rodentia > Sciuridae > Callospermophilus > Callospermophilus lateralis. Next base: position 101,175,178 of record NC_135325.1, read on the forward strand.
TACCCCTTTAAGTGCACATTTGCATATAAATGCACAAAAAGAAGAGAGGCTGTTATATACCTCAAAACATGACATTGATCTGCAAATGCACACAGCACATCTCTGAAATGTCCTATCTTCCAAAAAGCTTAAAATATGTGCTAATTAGAACCCAAAAACCTATTTGAATCCATCAAGTAAAGTTCTAGCTGTGCAATAATAATGAAATTTGCCAAAGAAAAGTTAAAATACCTGAAGATAAATATTTATATATAATTTATATTATAATTTTATGATATATATTTATATATTATAATTGGAATTAGGTATTAATATGTTATGGCAAAGCCAATATGCCATTTTACTTTTATATTTCAGTTCAATTTTCCTGGCAGAACAGGAATGAAGTTAAAATATGATTTTCCGTGCTTATTTTAAGGTGATTTACACTTTTCTGTTGATCAAAATAGGGACATAGTTACCATGGTAAAGATATTTCTATGCCTAAAATTACCTCCAGAGAATTTGTACCTGAGGGCTCAGAAAAGTAAAACCTTGTCATTTAACTTGATACTTTTTAGTAAAATGGTAGGCAACAAAAAAATAGTCAAAAAATAGTTAGCAGTCTCAATATTACCTCAGTTGGGTGGAGAAAAGTATTTTCCCCCATGCCTTTCCCCTTTGATGGAAAGCACACCCATTTAGATAAACACATCATCTTTTGTTCTTTTGGTTAAAGAAAGAAAGGGAAAACAGAAGCAAAAAGATAAGCAATAGAATTTAAACTAAAACTAAACCCAGCTACGATATTGAGGGAGCTTGGATTCTGTAAATGAAAGCAAGGACTCCTGCAAAGGCAAAAAAGACTTCCTCGGCACGCAACATGTGTTCCCTATTATTAGAAAAGAGTGGATAAAACTCAGCACAGAGGAGGACCAATCATGAACAATTGCTTTTGCACCATTCCCAGTAACCTGGGGCTTCTCAAAAGCTCTGCATGCAGAGCATAGGTTATGACCCATCCTGACTAGCAGGTGAGTAATCTGGCTGCCTCTTTCTGAGAGTGATAAAAAGAAAAAAGAAAAACAAGGAATGGATCTGGAGAGGATTCAATAGACACAGAATCAATACGCCATCTACTGGTCCTTCCACCTGTGGTCAAGGTGCACTATCACCTCAGATCTTCTGCTAAGCAATAAGGAGCATGACTTCAGTGTCTTCTTGAAGGAAATAGAGGCCCTGATAGAAACTATATAAACTCTGGAATATCTGTAAGCAAAGCCTACAGCAAAGACATATTCAATAATTGTCTCTCATGCATAATCATATTAGGTTGGCTTTTTTGTGGTCCATTTTGGAATAGGAAGTCATATTTACTATTGAACAGTTGACTTCTAGAAAGTCAAATTGATTCCCTAGAGAAATATTCTCAAGTTTGTAGCATTTAATGTCATATTTGTAGTGTCATCAGGAATGAATGCAAACAAAATAATGACATAGGTGTTTCCCTTCATTATCCCTCCATTCTCCATGTATCTTGTGATATTTCTTCCTCATCACCCACTGAGATTTCTGAACTCTTGATCTAATGCCTATGACTACAAATTACCATGACCTAATTCATAGTGTATCTTCTGATGCAAAATACACACTCAATAAATTATTTGTGAAAAGAATAAAAGAGGGCTGGGGTTGTAGCTCAGCAGTAGAGCACTCGCCTAGTATGTGCAAGGCCCCGGATTCGATCCTCAGTACTACATAAAAATAAATAAATAAAATAAAGTTATAAAGAAAAGAATAAAAGAACTTATAAAAGGCCCCTGAGGCCTGACAGAATTTCCAAGGGCTCTGCTGAATGGCTGGAGAAATCAAACTCATGAGCTTGAAACAATCAACATCAATATACAAATGTCATTCATTTTCACTCACAAGCAGTAGATTCCTTTTCCTGATACTTTCTTCATGAAAAGGAACCAAAGTACAATTCAAATGACAATTACTCAGGCTACTCTAACACAATACTATAGACTGGATGTCTTAAACAACAGATATTTTCTCAGTTTTTGAGCTGGGAGCCTGAGATTGAGGATACCAGCAATGAACAGGTTCCTGGTGAGAGCTCTCTTCCCTATCTGTAGTTGGCCACCTCCTTACAGTGCTGTCAGAGAGAGCGCCCTGGTGTTTCTTCTTATGAGTACAATATTCTCATCATGAGATCTCACCCTCATGACATCATCTAAACATAATTACCTATCTCTAAGTACCATTATATCAGGTATTAAGGCTTCCACTTATAAATTTTGAGAAGGACACAATAGGCAATAGAATTCATTGCATGATGCTTTCATTTTCAGGCTAATTACCAAGAATTTCTAGGCTGAAGGTCAGAGAACAAGGGGACCATGTTCCTGAAAAAAGAAACCAAATATTTTTTCCTTAAGTTCATCAAACTGCACAGAATTCTTAACACCATTACTCTCAGTCATTCCATTCAGGTTCCCTTGCATTAAATGATGCCATTTCCTGCACTGTTCCACCTCTTCTTTTAAACCTCAGACCTTTCATCAAGCACGGATATACCAGTGGTAATGAAAGCCTCAAATGCAGATATGCTGTCATTTAGGGTATCACCTTTGTCTTGCCCAAGCTTGAATGTAGTAATCAAGTACTAGGTATTCCTACTGTCAAACCAGCCATGTTAGAATTACATAACAAAGCACCTGTGATAAACAAAACTTGTACCCTTTAAGCACTGTTTCACTCTCAAAATGAAATAGTATTTTTATCGGACATGCATTATCATCCACTTTTCCAGACCTATGCCAACTTCATTAACTTCCTGAGCAGTTTTGCCAAGCATTCTGTTCATCTGGAATCCCTTGTTCTTACTGTTATTTGCAATATCTTCAGTACTTGAAAAGCTAAACAATGTGAACTTAGAAATATATTAACTATAGCTGATTCCTGTTGCCTCTTTGCTGTCTTATCCCTCCCAGTTCCCCCTTCATTTCAGAGATCTACTCCTCACCTCCACAAATATGCCATAGTAATTCTTCAACTAATTTGAATAATGCTTGAGGTTGTATAAAGCTAATTGATTTATTTTTCAGGTATTTCATAAAATACTGCAGTATCTGATGGAAATTCAGCCATTCTAAGCACTTTCTTTTCAGTGAAAATCACTCTTGTTTTAAAAAGGAGGTGTACAAACTTTATTCTTTCTTCTATATAAATCCATAAAAGTCATGGAGCAAATGTTGGCTGGACTTTCCTACTAAGGAAATATTACTAAGCAATATTACTTGGTGCTTGTAGCTCCATTCACTGAGATGCCTACTTTTTTTAGTATGTTTTCTTCATTTTGTGGTGTTGTTTAACTTCCTTGAGGTTTTATATTTAATGTTCTTCTCCTCCTGGGATGCCAAAGAAATGAAAGGGACAGATGCATTCAATGATTCATTACTATCAAGCATGTTGTCTGCTTCCCAGCTTTCTTTTTCTGTTCACAGGGGAACCACATTATGCACCAGTGGCTCTCTGTACCTTCCTCTCTAGATGCATAGTTTATGTAAGAGACACCTTACTCTAATTCAGTGCTCTGTGAAATCTTAGCTCTAAGCAAAGCTTCTTCTTTACTGCTGTATCTAGAGTTTATGGCACTGGATCTTCTAAGCCATATAGAGAATAATTTTTAAGGGAATAAAATAAAGAAATATTTTGCTATTTATGGTATACAAACTATTGTCAATATGCATTTCAGGTTATAATTTCCAATGTATCTCATTACTCAGTTCCAGAATCTGTTTTTCAGGCAAGTAGACACAAAATGGATCCAAGTCATTCTCAAGTTATTATAAGTGCATGGGCTACAGTCTATAGAGCTATATTTGATTATCAAGATAAAAATTAACAGAGAGTTTTTTTCTACAACATTCCCTTTGTTGTTCCTAGCAGCAGTCTCTTGGTCTTGTGGTTGGTGGGGGTGGTAGTGATAGAGAGGAGGGGTAGTCATTTTTGGACCACATTTTGAATACTTACAGTAAGACTATATATGCTCTGATAGCTAACCACAGGTTCTTTCACAGAACTAATATTTTCATGCTGAAAAATGATATGTCACTGATTGTGGAGCTTTGATAAACATGAATAAAAGTAGTGCTGGCGGTAAAATATGTTCTCAACATGATCTCTTGCAAATAGACTATCTGTCAATTGGTGGTATATTTTTAGTGTAGTATCTACAATTGATTTGATGCAGATTGTGTTTAATATACTTATATTGCATTGTCTATCCTTATCATGTTCAACCATCCACTGTTGCTCAACATAAAGTCCATGAACCACAAGTATGAGAATCACCTATACAGTTTGCTAAAACTGCAAAAACATAGAAGCAACACATGTCACACAATAGAGAATCTCTGAGGGAGCTGAGATTGTGGCTCAGTGGCAGAGCACTTGCCTCACATATGTGAGGTCCTGGGTTCAATCCCCAGCACCACATAAAAAATAAATAAACAATAAAGATATTGTGTCTATCTATAACTAAAAAATCTAGAACAAAAAGAATCTCTGAGGCTCTGTTCTGGAAATCTGTACATATAATAAACACCTCACATGACTAGTAGGCCCATTGCTATTGGAGAATTACTGCATCCTTAAAGGAAGGGGGTAAAAATAAAACAAACTTCATTACTTTTTCTAAAGTTGAAAAATCTTATTTTCAAAACCAACACTTGGGTTAATTTTAAACCTGAGAGTCTAAAATAGTGATGCTATGCTGTGTAAATAAAAGGTAAATTCCCTTTTAATATTCCATGCTTTTAACAAAGGCACACAGCTAGCATAACACCAGCATTTTTCCTGGACTACTGTTTTCCAGCTTTAATGTGCATACAAATAATCTTGAACTCTTGTTAAATCCAGACTATTATTCTGTGTCTTGAATGGGCCCTACATTTTGTACAAAGTCTCAGATGATATAGATGCTGCTAGTCTGTGGATCATACTTTGAGGAACAAGATCCTATGGCATTGAAGGAGGACTTATTTGACTTTTAGTTCATATAAATTTGCAAGAGCTCTGCAATAAGTAATGTGTAGTAACATGTCCTGTAAACAAAAAGCTTCTGCATTAAGGTCCTATATTCAGAGTATCACCTAAGTCCCTTGGTTTGTTTTGTGACACAAAGCTAACTGTACCTTGAATACCCTGAGTGATTAAGGAGGACAAGATAGAAATAGGACCTCAGAGCCAAACAAGGAAAACACACTGGCACACAGGGACTCGTATTTTTTTTTAATAATGTGGCAGAATTACAGGGTATGATAAGCTGCTTATGGAAGGGAGTAAAGGTAATTGTCCTGGAGAAAGTGGCATCTATATTCAGACCTACAGAATACATAGAAGTTTGGCAGCTGGGAAGGAATAGGGATGAGTGGATGGGGGAAGGAGAAAAGAGTAAAATGTTCCAGGCATAGGAAAAAAGCTTGCAAAGGCTAATATGTAATAAAATTTTGCTTGAATATATACTTGGTCAAATTGTAGACTCCACAGAAAATATATTCAGACCCCAAGGACAGTGTGACAATTTAAGGCCATGTGACAATAGTATACTTTTTTTTTCTTCTTGGGGGCAGTAGAGTAGTTGAAAAGACATTAGGAAGATATATGTCCCACATCATAGTAGATATAAGTCCTACCCATGACACAATGCAGGCAAAACAGGAACTTTAGTACTTTTGTCCTGCAATGAAATTGCTGACCTGCTTTTTTTGATTGGGAAGAAAAATGACATCAGTGGGTGTCAAGCGGCAGGTGGTGACCACTGTTTCTTTAAAGACAACATATGAAATACTGAAAATTTATTTCCCAATAAACTTGACTTTCTGTGCTAAACTACAAAAAAAAGTGCCACATGATAAAAAGTACAGGGAACAAGGATATTTCCAGTTGCCATTAAATATAATCCAAGTGAAGTGATTCACCGTGGCTCAGGTGCAGGTATCCCATCAATACAATTTATAAGGGCTCAGCTTCTAAAACTATACTTCCATTTGACAGTAATTTCCTTTTTTATTTTGTTTTGTTTTCAGTTGACTACAATTTTCAATCATGGTTATCAGTTCATCACCTGGATGAAGGTGACCTGGCAGTCCCTTCTTTATCTAATTCCTGAGGTGCCCTTAGATTATCTTTCACAAGCAAAGTTAACAATGATAACAGGAAAAATAAATTAATTCAAAGATGAAGCTTTATCAAATGCCATCTTCTGAAGCCTGCATTTTTATAAAACATGAATCAAATAATCTTTTGATAAGAGAGGTATAGTTATGCAGAATTATCTTTTCCCCACTTCATGGCTAATTCCACAGTCTTAATTAATAAGCCTTTTATGATGAGTTTTATAAACAAATCTGCCATTAATTTGCCTGCCAAGTATGTTATTTTAATATTTTTGAAGCATATTTGTATTTTAAAAGGAATTTTTAAATTTCATCAAGTTAATTAGAACTAATGATGTGAAATTAGCATGGTAAATGTTGAAATAAAATTATATAGCTCAAGATTATTCTAAGAATTATATTTCTTAATATCTTAAATATGTGAGAATGTTAGTGTTTTTAGAGAAAAGAGTTCTCAATCTAATTAAATTTGGGGAACTGTGTATTAAATATATCTGTGTAGGTTTCATAATTATATGACTTCTCAGAGACTTTAATATGCTGATATGTATTGTCAATAACCAAGAATGGGATGAGTAAGCACCACTTCTTAAACAATTTGACTGCTTTTCTTTTTCAGAGTATATTCCTAACTATGGCTTCACTACAAGATATTCTGGGGAATGAGAACATATTTGAAATAATAAATTATTACTAAACTCAAGAAATAGTAAATATATTATTTAATCATTATTTTTAAATTGCTCATATACAAAATATCTGGAAGTCTTTCAAAACAGTACTCACCGATATTGTTATGTAATCAGCAACTCTCAGTGTTGGCAGTGTAGTGTGTCTATAACTTCTGTGTTGGACATGTAATTCAGGGTGATTAAACCAATTGGACTAAGCCAAGATCACCACTTTACATGATCGATCCACAAATTGTAGACGTAATTAATTGAAAATGTGTGTATGTAAAACAAAAATCATGGAGTAAGAAGGTTTATTTCCTTGTTGTCTTCCTCATATGTATTCTCCTTTGAAGAGAAAAACTAAATGGGAATAGTTAGAATGTATCTGTTGAAAATTGAATAAAATAGAGTATTTCTGCAGCATTCATAATTACTTTCACAAGCATGAACAAGAAATGCAGGTCTCAACCAATCAGGATGGTTAAAAATGAGTCTTGAAATTCTGAGTAGGTTTTGTAATCAGCAAATTGAAAAATTTCTATCCATCCCCAGCAATACTACCTTACAAAATAACCTTTGATATTATTATATCTTATCAAAGAAATTGCATTTCTTTTTTGGGGGGTACAAATTGTGACATTTTTACATGATAGCTTTCAGCAGGCTTTTTAGTACTCCGATAGATAACCTAGTTTACAGAACTATTTTACTTGTTTTAAGAGGTCTCTAATCATGTAATCATAGGTGATTTGGAAATGGCTTTGAAGAAGGTCTCTTAAAGCTGTTGAGTTAATAATATGCATTACCAACATTCCATGATATTTTTTATACTTCTAAAATGTTCATTCTCTAAATGAGCTGTTCTCATTCTCACTCTCTTTTCCTTCCTCCCCTAATATGTAAGTATGTGTACATAATGTGAGCTGAATTTCGATGAGTACTCTAATTTCATATACCATGAGAAATACCATCTCTTGCTATAATACAAACTTGGAAGCAGTTTCTAAAAACTGTTAGTGGAGCTAAATTTTCTGTGGCCAACCAAATGGTCACTACCACTACCCACAGTTTCCAGGGTTCTCTTCTACCCATTCCCATCTTTGCCAACTTATATTGTACCCTATAGTGTGTTGCTAATAGCAATGCATTTTGGAAAATACTTTAATGTGGAAAAACAGCAGAGCAAAAGTATATAAGTGTGTGTGTGTATATGTGTGTGTGACACACACACACACATATACACACACTGTTGGAAGGGTTGTAAACATATATAGTCTCTTTGGAGGATATTTTACCAGTATCTAAATTTCAGACATCTTCCATTTATTTTTCTATTAAAATATTAAATGTGTTTAACCTTTGATCAATTCTACATTTATGGAATCTCTTCCTATAGGATAATTCCCATAGGTGCATAAATATGTATGTATATGAAATTCTTTGTAGTATTGCTCGTTAAAATAAATAATTCAAAATTGCCTAATTGTCCATATACATAGAGGAATATCAAGAAAATAGCCCTATCTATATAGATTGACATAGAAAAATCTTCAAAAAGCATTGTTTGAAAGCAAAGACAGGTTACAAAACAATAGATATAGCATGATCCCATTTGTTTTCTTTAATTTAAAAAAGGATACGTACAAAATATTATTAATGATCATTTTTGCATGGGGAAATGTGTTGGGACAGGATAATGAATAATAAAGAACTTTTTCATTTTATAATGTTGCATGGTTTAAATTTTTACAATAAGCATATAATCATATATTACTTGTTTTACTAATATTTTTAAAACCAAATGGTCCTTCAATAATCTCTAAAACATTAGTTTCAAAAACAATACACTCAGGAAAAAGTAATGTGAGACATTTGACACTTAGTTCTCATTAGGCACATTAAACTATTATCAAGGGATGCTACTCATTATTTCTTTTAGGCCAGTGAATTATCTATTATTTCTTGAGTACTGCAGCACATAGACCCTATAATGGTCCCTATGTTTATGCCATTATATAATCCCCTCCCTTTGAGTTCGGGTGTAATCTGTGAATTGCTTCTAACCAATAGTAAGTATATGGCAAAAGTGATGGGACATTATTCCTATAATTATATTACTAAAAACACATACAAGACTCATTTTATTAGCATGTAAAAAGCACACAAAGGCTCTCATTCTCTCTCTCTCTCTCTCTCTCTCTCTCTCTGTCTCTCTCTCTCTCTCTCTCTCTCTCTCTCTCTCTCTCTCTCTGTCTTTATAAGACTGGCTTTGAAGAAGCTGCCATGCTGTGAATGGGCCTATAGAGGGGACCATATAGCAAGGAATAGAGAGTTGCATCTAGGAACTAAGAGTGAACCCCAACTGTCAGCCACCAAAAACATTGGGAACTTGTGTCCTATAATCAAAGGAATTGAATTTTGCAAATAACCACATGGGGAACATCAGAGGAGAACCCAGTCCCAGTTGGCAACATGATTTCACCCTGGTGAGACCCCAAGCAGGGGACCCAATTGGGTATGTCCAGACTCCTGTCTCACAGTAACTGGGAAATAATAACTGTTTGTTGTTTGAAGTCTTAAAGTTCATGATAATTTTATATAGCAATAAAAATGTAATATAATTACTTTATTCTAATACTGATGCTATACTAACTGGTGGAAGATGAGAGAAAGCACTCAATCAGCCATTTTGTATACTAACTATCATGCCATACCACTATCAAATGCATAACCTGAACTATTCCTTGTCTTACATGATGCTCACAATATTCTTGTGAAGTGACTATATATAATAATTCTAAATTTAAGAGTTTACAAAGTTTACCCAAAGTGGCAAGGCTAGTAGGAAACTAGGGCAGGATTCATACTCAAAGTGTGTGTTTAAAAATACATAAAAATTTAAAAAAATAACAAACAAACTAATTTTTATATCTATTTGTTTATTTAGATACCAGGTATTGAACCCAGGGGCGCTTAACCACTGAGACAAATTTCAAGCCCATTTTCTATATTTTATTTAGAGACAGGGTCTCACTAAGTTGCTTAAGGTTTCACAATTCTCCTGCCTGAGACTCCCAATGTTGCTGGGATTACAGGTGTGTGCCACCATATCCAGCTGCAACCTAATATTTAAAATCTCACTTCCTTTTCAGAAAACAAAGATAAACAACTTAAAGGAGTTAGTAGTCTGGCCATGGACCCAAAGGTAGTGGTTCTAATCGTACTTCTCTTCCCTTAAATGTGTTACATTTTCTACTGCTCGTTAAAAACTCAGCTATTATCATAGAGCATGGTTAGAATGTGGCTTATTATTACCCAGCTTTACATTTTCTACCATTCACATAATTTCCTCTTTGAATTACACCCTAATGCAGTCATGGCTAATAACCATAACTGGTAGTTCTGTTCCTTAGCATCAGAAGATCGGTGAATTTTTAAGTTCACACAGGCTTTCTTTTAAAGGAAGTAAACTCTACAAATCTAAAAAGCCAGAAGCATAGAGCTGAATACTAGTATACACCACAATCAATGTAATCATCAATAGGCAAGTTGAGATAAACATCATACTGACAGGATATGTAGTTGAAGAAGGCCAGAGGAAGAATGACTCAATTTTATTTTTCCCATGGGCAAAGGCAGAAACAGTGTCATCGTGAACAAATTGAAGTCCCACCACAAAGCATTTGTACAATGTGCCATGCCAGAAAGCAAAGGGCAAACCACTAATCTCAGCAGATAATAATTAGAAAAAAACACCAGTATAGAATAAAGGAAGAACACTAGGGCAAAGGGACATTAGGAAATATCACTATCAACTGTGTTGACTCTTCTACAATGTGCATTTTGACTGATTTTATAGGTTATGATTTTTCTTACCACAGGCATTTAAAATGAGCACTTGAACACTAGGAGAGCCAAGTTTAATTAAACTTCTGAATAAAGAGACAACCAGAAAGGAAGAAGGACTTCCAATGCTATAGCTACAATTTGCTGTTCAAACTGCATGACTTCATGTACTGCCGTTTTTATTGCATCTTTGTCTTATCAGCTGAAAACTGTTGCCACATCAACAAAATGATCTCTGCAAACCAAATTGTATCCCATTATGACCTCCTCTCTTCTTTCTGTTTTCCTGTCAGAATAAGTACTACTTTGGCCCCTGACATCAGAGCCTGAGATGAAAAGGAACTGAGTTGAAACTTCTTTGAATAATATAGGATAATGTGAGAGGAATAATAAGATTCGCTGAAAACTTCAGAAAAACTATCAGTTTAGATCAAATTGTTTTAGGATGACAATGGGTAGAAAAGGGTTGGCAATAGTTCAAAATATATCTTGTATCTTAGGGGCATGAATGTACACATAATTCACAATACAAAAACAAACAAACAAACAAATTCGTGCCATTCACTCAACCCACAGTCAAGTTCAAATCTTCCTATGCCAATGTGTACGCCATTATTCTTATACTTGAGTTTTATGTTCCAGTCCTATCTTTTCATATTGTTTCAAAGCATAACCATCAAGTGAAATGCTGGATCAAAACCTGTTCATCATTTAACAATAATAACAATAACAAAAACACCCTGACTACTTCATCTGTGTAGTCTTTCCTGACCATCCATCCCCAAAAATCAATCCTGATTGCTTCCATTTCTCTGATCTTAGTCCATTTCAGTCATATAAGGACCATTATATCATAGGCATACCTTACAGAGTTTAGGTTTTCAAATGTGTCTTCAATCTTCTCAGCTAAGCTATCTTTACTTGGCAGCTGGGATTTCACAGTCCAGTGAGAAAGACAAATATGTAAACAAATTTCTCACACACAATGTGAACATGTTTTAAAAAGAAGTATATGATACAGAATGCTCAAGAGCAAGGTGACTTTGGAGAAATTCTACCAAAGAGCTGATACTGAACTGCCTATTATATAGTGCTTTAGAAGTTTGCCAGATGTTAGACAAGGAAACTGATATTCCACATAAAAGGAACTGTAAATATCTATATTTGAGAAATTGTATGGTGTATTTGGAGGAAAAGTGAGTAAGTGAATGTAACTATAGACTTTAAGAGGTTGGAAGCAGATTGAGGCTAGATTTTATGGCATAGAAGAGCTTATCTCATAGTGTAATGGATGGTCACTGAAAGTTTCAAGAGGGAACTAGCATTGGGATAGCTGCATTATTGAAGGTATTTTTGGTGACAGTATAAAAGCTTGATTGGATGTGGTCAGGCCTGAAGGTAAAAAAATTAGTCAGCTGACTACTGTTATGTCACATGTGAAAAATTATATGGGCTAGATATAAGGACCAAGGTGGTAGAGGTGGAGAAAAAGAGATACATTAGAAATGGAATTCGGAAGTAGATTTGTTAGAATTTGGAGCAGAAGTTAAGGTGAGAGAGAAAGAGCCTAGAATAAATTAAAAATGTGTATACCTTATAAGAGAGAATAGATATTAATATCACTAGACTTTCAGGAGAAAAGGAAGATAATGCTTTGGTTTTATTTGTGTTGTTTGAAGAACATATTTGCCATCCACAAAGTGCCCATAGGCACTTAGACATAATCCTAGAGGAAAGTGGCAACTAGAGAGCTAGACTGGGTAGCCACTGGAATATCCAGTTTAAAAAAAATGGATATGGATAGTATTTCTCAGAAAAATCATATAAAAAGCATAAAAATGTCCAAGGACAGATGCCCAGAGAATGCTGATACCTTTAATGAATGGCATGATGAGGAGACATCAGTGAAGGAGTCTAGAAACTAGATTAGAGACAAATGATTTACCTCAAGAGAACAACTGGAAAATAGCACTGACTTCTACTGAGAGTAAGAGAAGAACTACATTGAGGACAGAATTTAGTCATAATGCTCATGATGATTTTTTTAAAAAAAAATTTGTTTATTTATAGATGGATATAATATCTTTATTTATTTATTTATGCAGTGATAAGGATTGAACCCAGTGCCTCATACATGCTACACAAGCTTTCTATCATTGAACTACACCCCTAGCCCACCGGCTCATGATGATCTTTAGACCTACAATATAGTAATAGAAAATAGAAGTTGATGGGGCTGGGGATGTGGCTCAAGCGGTAGTGCGCTCGCCTGGCATGCGTGCGGCCCTGGTTCGATCCTCAGCACCACATACAAACAAAGATGTTGTGTCCGCCAAAAACTAAAAAAAATAAATATTAAAATTCTCTCTCTCTCTTTAAAAAAAGAAAATAGAAGTTGAGTTATAGTTAATTTATTCATTTTATTCAATAAGTACTTATTTTGCTTTACAACATGCCTAACATTTTTCTACTTGATAAGAACGCATACACAAATCTCAACCCTATTGAATTTATATTTTACTGGGGAATGCAAATAATAAGAAAAAAATAAGTCAGAAGATGTTAGATAATGAATAAAGAGAAAACATAAAGCAAGAAAGAGGGAAATTTTTGTGTGGGTAGGCTATCTGAAGTTATAATTTTAGATAGTGTGATCATGGAAGGTCTCACAGAGTAGGTCATATTTGAATAAATGCCTGGAAAAAAAAAGAAACAATTCATGAATACTGGGGACTGAATGGTAATGGAGAAAGTATAAGACAATGGAGAAATTACTAATGAAAGTTAAAGGGCACTAAAGATGTAAGCTTCAGAGGAGATAGGGATGGTACAGGATAGGAAACACAGAATTAGTGTTAACACTAAAAGGGGGGAAGAACACTTCTAACTGTGAAGCATTTGGTAAGACTAAATATAAATACAAATATGTTTAAGATGGAGTGGAAGGAAGTTGAAGAAACTTCATGAATGATGACTTCTATTTTTTGTGTGACGTAGGAAACATGTCTGCTTCTCTGAAGGTCGGGGTGGAAAAAGTAGTTCAAAGAGAATGGCTTTAAAGTAGAAAGAATAGGAAGCTCAATCAGACTCTGCTTTAGGGATAAAAAGAGAAGAACTGGTAAGCAGTCTTAAGGTCTTGGATTAAGTTGGATATTATGAATTTGCTGGGTCACCAAATAATCAGGTATGTGATTATCTGTGGCAATGGTTAGCATAATGAGAGAAAGAAGAAAGAAAACATAAAGTGAAACTGGTCCACAAGTGAGCATTGGGAAGACGGTGTAACACAACAGAGTCAACTAGTTCATGGTTGAAGTAGGATTGCTAAGAAAGAATAAATTTTAAAAACCCAGAATGGTAGACAGTAGCTAGGGAGGTGTGAGGGCTTCCATGAGACCCCAGGTGATTGAGTGAAGGAGTGTGCAAGTGATTTGAAGGAGTGGAGTAAAGGCAATGATGATTGGCCTGAGAAAGGTCAAGGAATCATAAAGTTTGGTTTTCAGATAAGTTATCTGTCAGAAAAAGAGGCAGATGATTTCAGGAAAAATGTTTTTTTCCTATCAGAAGAGTAGATTTATCAGTACAAACTGTAAATAAGAATGAGTATAGACAGGCATGGTGGCACAAGCCTGTAATCCCAGGAGCTCTGGAGGCTGAGGCAGGAGGATTGCAAGTTCAAAGCCAACTGAGAGGCCCTAAGCAACTCAGAGACACCCTGTCTCTAAATAAAATATAAAAAAGGGCTGTGGGTGTGGCTCAGTGGGTAAGCTCCTCTGGGTTCAATATCCAGTACTGAAAAAAAAAATAGAATGAGTGTAAATCTAGTATATGAAGTGTCATTCTCATTAAAACACCAATTATAAAAAAAACTCCCTGCAGCAAAACTACAAAATGTGTTTTGTAAATATTATCTGGGGAAGGAATCTCAAAATATAAAGACATACTTCAACTAAATACTCCAAACTGTTAGGCAAAATAGTAGAAAACACATTTAAGTTTAAATAATGATTTTCAAAATAGTAAAATGCATTAACTCTTAAAGTAGGATGAACTTTCAATAAAAATAGCATGAGTCCAGTAATACTGCTTTAAACTCTTTCCTGGTAAGATAATAAAAAATATAAAAATATAAAATAGAATTGGGTTAAAAATGATCTATTTTGCAAATGGATCTTCTAAAAATATTTTATATTTGAAGACTGAATATTAGACAGCAGCCTTAACGAAAATAAAATCATTAATTCAAATCCTGTTTATAGAGTTTTTTTAACCTATGTGATTTTCATTACAGTTATTTTGAGATGTTTGGGCTTAATTAAAGTTATTAGTGCCAAAATAAGTGCAGATGTATTTGGTATTTCAATTGTCCACAAGACATTAATATATTTTGCATTTGGCAACTGGAATCCAAACTTTTTTATATTTACCACTTTGTTATTATTTTTTAATTTATTCCTATTTAATTAAAACACTTGACATATAATAATTGCACATAGTTATTGTCTATAGTATGATATTTCAATACATGTGTAGAATGTATAATGATTATATCAGGGTAACTGACATATTCATTACCTCAAATATTTATCATTTCTTCATGTTTGGAACTTCTGTAATTATCTTTATCAACTATTTTGAAATATGCAATTAACTGTTTTCAACCATAGTTATCCTACTATACTATAGAATATCAGAAGTTATTACTTCTATCCAACTGCACTCTTGTACCCCTTACCTATCTTCCCTCCATCCCCTTCACCCCTTCCTAGTCTTTAGTAAGCACTATTTTATTGTCTACTTCTATGAGATTATAATGCTTAATTGAAATCAACAGAAGCCTTAACTGTAGAAACATATACTAAACTTTCAACTATGGCTTTTCAGTCTTTTCTTACCTGATTTGGGAATTACCTGCTACTTAGAAAGTATATTTATGATACCACTATTTTGAGCTACTATTTTGCTAGACTTAAATGCACTGCTTTGTGTGAAATTCTTCACCCACAGCAATAATAATTTCATATGTAAAAATATTTAAATTGAATGCTTGATGGAGCTGGTATGATAAACTAGGTTGTATATATAGACTTCAAAAGGATAGAGTTTGGGGCCAGGGTTGTGGCTCAGTGATGGAGCACTTGCCTAGCATGTGTGAGGCCCTGGGTTCAATTCTCAGCACCACATAAAAATAAATAAAGGTCCATCAACAACTAATAAAATATTTTTTCAAAAAATGATAGAGTTTGAATAAGTGAAGTAAGGGACTTATAAAGAGATGGAGGGTTCTATGATTTTTGTTTTCTTCCTACTTCAGATTCCTTGAACACTTCAGTGTGCATAGGTACCTTGCAATCTTAATTTTGCAACTTACAATTAAGTTCTTTGGCAGTTCAGGGTGACAGATAAAGAGGAAAAAAAAGGAGTTGAAGTTTCTGCCCTTCCCTCTAATTCAGATTGTGTTTCATGTCAATTTTATATTGTGATTCTTTTGAAAATGGCCACTAAAGTACAAGATGGAGGGAAAGGAATACTGTAGGTAGGGGAAAATATAGGCAATGGGAAAAGAGGATTTGTGTTTAGGATGTAGGGAAGTATTTTGGAGGCGTTTTTCCAGTTTTTATGTGTTTGGAGAGAAATGTGGAGAGGGAGAAAGTAGTAAAGTTGGCAAAGAAGTCATCACAGAAAGAGAAAAAGAGTGTTTCTATTTAGGAACTAAGTAGAGGTATTTTGTAAGGTGGTTGGAGTTGTAGTTTTTTTTTTTTTTTTTTAAGTTCACCAGTGAATATGGTAGCATATTATGTCCTATAGACACATTTTATCCACTGCCATTTCAATTTTGACTGCAAATTATCTTTCCTTCTAGAATGTAAGCTATTAAAGGACAAATTTTGTGAAAGCAGGTCATTAGAGAAATGAGTCTTAATAGTCTTTCAGGTTGGTCCATCACTTTCCACAGGGTATATTTTGCCTGTGTTTCCTTTACACTTGTCACTCTAGAGAAACCTTATCACCTGAGGTATCTTTTAACATACAAAGGGAAGGCCCATAAAAGTCCCATCTGCATGTTGAAAGATACCTTAAAATGTCATATACTGAAGTGGCAAATATTAGATTCCCAGCAAAAAGGAAACATTATAGATCATAATAGGGAAGCTAATTCCCAAAAGAAGGAAATAATATACATAGCACAATTGTTCTAGTTGTTCTGAAGGTGATGAACTACACCAATAATTAATCTTTCACTTCTAAAGATCAGAGGGTTAAGAACAGAGATATCAACATAGAGGCTTTCTATTATCCATCAACATTTGATGAGTATCAGCCAATAAAAAATCATTCTTTAACCTCAGAAAGATTGGGAATTATATTTATGGACAGTATTTTTGAAATTCCAGTTAGTAATCCAGTAGTGCACTGTGATATGCATGCATAGGGTCATGTAAGGCAACTTTAAAACAACAGAATTAAATGTAAGGTGTAATGTAGGGTGGAATAGAATAGAAGAATAGAAAAGAACAGGTGAGGATAGACTATACCAGAGTAGAATAGTATATCACAATGCATTTATAATAAGAATAACATTATTTTGTGAAACTTTTGCATAGTATATATACACATATAATGTGTGTACTAGACAGCAATGGCCTCCTCTATCTCAGCAACAGAAAACCCTTTTTGCATTGAATTCTTCTCACTCTTCAAATCTCTGTGACTTTTCCTCTGTCAGCAACTCCTCTGTGCTTTACAAATACACAGGACATTCTCTTAATCTGAAATTCAACTGATTAGTAACCTTCATTACATCTGTAAAATCCCATTTGCCATGTAATCTAACATAATCTCAGAAGAGTCATGAGAGTGGAGAGATCGTAGGGACCATCTTAGAATTCTGTATGTTCTGTGACTTGTTCCTTTTATTCCTTTATGTTGTTTCATTCTCCTTTAGTGAGAATCAGTAATTCTCCTTTGAGCACTCTGATTTATATACTGAGTCCTTTCATGGCAATATGTTTTATTCTACTTTTTTCAGCTGTGGGATAACATTTCTCTGACGAATGCTTACTGTCATTTGTTTTTCCTATTTATTTCCTTTTTTAATTACAGTTTCTCTGTATATATTTTGTTCCTTTTCCTTTTCAATTACTACTCATCTTTCAATGAGGTTAGTTCTTCCTAGACTAGATATTAGTGCTAGGTTCATGCAGGAGACAAGCCAGTGCACTGTGATTCAGAGTGAAGTTTCTTTTGACGTGAAGTGTGTGTGTGTGTGTGTGTGTGTGTGTGTTGACAGAGAGAGAGAGAGAGAGAGAGAGAGAGAGAGAGAGAGAGAGAGAATATGTGTGTTAGTGTATCTGGGGGAAGAGAGAAAGAGAGCAGTTTTATTTTTATTTACCTCAAGTCAATAAATATTGGAAGCTGCAGTGTTACTCAAAATTCATTCTCTCTCCTCTACCATTCTTCAAAATTCTTCCTGCAAAGGTGATGTGTATATGTGTTTCCTTGTTCAGACCTGAATTCCCTTTGGCTCATGCAAACTTCTACCAACAGTCTATATATCTTATTCCCATTTTTCAAAATAAAAGATTCTTGGTTTAATTCCACAGTGTGAGCCAATTTCTTTGTAGAAGTATGCCCTGCTCTGTCTGAAAAGGAATCATCTCTAGGCATCTTCCTATGTCCCATGATCATTACTGTACTTGGCAGCCTCTATTCATCTACTGTGGTTCACATTTAGCTATTGTTTTTAATCTCCTTATTTTATTTGAGTAATTTCAGAGAAGAGAGGGCAGGGACAACTTTATTCTGCCACCTTAAAACTAAAAATTACATCTAGATTTTCCTTACACCACAAATGTTTTTTATCCTTACTGCCCCTGCAACAAATTCATACTCATTCTTTAAAACTCACCTCTACTGGTGTATATTCTATGATTTTTCTGACTTCCTCAAGATAATTTGGATATTTTCCTGCGTTTTCATTGTATTTTGGACATAGCCATATAATATTGAATTGCAATGGTTTATACCTTGGTCTTTCCCCAGTCTAAGTTTTTGAGCCCAAGAACTAATTTCTTTTCCCCTACAGCACTGCTTGACAAATAGTAGGTTATTTAATAAATATTTGTTGAACTAGTGAAGGAATTCCAAATCCATACTCTAAATGCCTTAGAGTTGTCTTTCTGAAGTTCAAAACCTGTCTTGTTGATAAACAAGTTGTTGTCCCCACTTTTAGAGGAGAAAAATATCCAAAGTCTTTAGTGTGGCATATGAAGTGCTTATAAAATGGTATTAAATTTCCTTGAAGCATCATCTCTTACCTGTCACAGTTAGCATGCTATCATTTAGCCACACTATTTCTTGCAGTCTCTAGGATGTGTTATGCCCTTTAGTATTTCTGTGTTCATGTACACTCTGTTCACCATGACTGAAATGTCCTTTTCTGCCTTGTGAATTCATATTCATATTTCAAGTTATAGTTCAAATATCACCTTTTATGTGAAATCTTCCCAGATTTCCCTAGACAGTTTATTTCCTTCTCTGTGCTTCCACTGCATGCATTTTACATATATTTCTATTACAAAACTTGCCATTGCATCATAATTATCTATTTATATGTCTAACTCCTACCTTGCTCACTGATTGTGAATTTTTCAAGGTCGGGGAAAACGTCTAATTATCATTTCTGGGTTCCTAGTCCTGTGCACATGGTAGGTGTTTGACAAATGTTTGCTGAATAAATTCAATGTTGAAAGAAATTCTAATAAATGCTAATAAGTGTTTTCACTTTAAATTTTAAAAAGCACTTTTTTCTACTTTGTATCTTGCAGACCCTTCAAATGCCTTTACTCACTGAATCAATTCTGTATATAAATAATGACTGGCAAAATCATTTGATGAGCTTGCTCTTACAGAACTCTTCCACTACTTGGCACTTGTCCACTAACTTGCATTTGAATTTCTCCAAGTGTGGTTTATTTCAGTAATCTTAACTAATGAATTGGATCGACCATGCAATGATCCAATCAAAACTGTGGTGACTGGCTGTCTTGACAATGGGGAAAAATATTGATCTTATCCTGGTCAATTGGCCAAGTTGTATAGAGACAGGCTAATAATGACATCAGAATTATTTGTATCAGCACCATTAAGTCTAAGTAAGCACACTGCTAAGTAGAAGGCTTGTGACCACATCTGTTTTTAATCCTTAGCTTTCCGCATATCTCCCCATTGCTCTCCTACAACACTGACTTGCTTCCAGAAGGAACGTTAAAATGTTTAATAACATAAGAAGTCTTACAAATGGTAATGATATTTCATATACTATCTAAAGTAAAGTGAGTTTATATATTTCAGTTAATTGTTTTTAAGGCATCAAATGATTCTCATTTTAATTCACTGGCATATGCAACATACTGCTAATTTACATTGGAAAATTATGCCACTATGGCATGGTTTACAGTAAAGTTGCAACATTTATATTTAGTAGTCTCAATCATATATCTGTAATAAATTTTGCCCTTTGAGAAAAAATGTTTTCTAGAAGAAATTTATTTCTCCATGGGACAATAAAACAGGATTAAACTGAATTTTTTTTTTTTTTTTACTGAAATTCCTCTTTTTTTTTAGAGAGAGAGAGAGAGAGAGAGAATTTTTTTAATATTTATTTTTTAGTTTTCGGCAGACACAACATCTTTGTTTGTGGTGCTGAGGATCGAACCTGGGCCGCACACATGCCAGGCAAGTGCGCTACCGCTTGAGCCACATCCCAAGTCCCCTCCTTTTGAATATATGTGTACCATTTATAACTTAATATTTTTACCTTTTGACTAGAAGCCCCAGTGAACTTAAATATTTCTGTAGTTTAGATGAGCAATTAAACCTATTTAAGCTTCAATTTGATATGGGGTTCAATATGTGGGAAGATATTATTACTATTTAACATGCATGCTATTCTTAAAATGTATAAAAAGTTTGAGGTTCATTTCTTTATTACACTGATAATAACTGTTGAGGTATAATTATAATAAACCCTAGGTTTTGCAAAATATGTGGAATCCGACCAGTAATTTAAATATTGTTCATAATGCAGTGACTTGAGAAATGATTCTGCCTGAAGCAATTATCTGGTTTTCTTATGTCCATATTCCTTTTGGGTTAATTAAAAGTGATGCTTTATCATATCCTGAAAATTGTGACATTTAATATGACTAATTTATTTAATAAAAAACAATGAACAAATTGTTGACCTAATATTTCTGCCATATAGGTCACATATTTATACTTCATACCTATCACATGGAATAACAATCATGTGATAAAACAATTAAAATCAGAAGAAATTTGAACAGAAACAATGCTAAATAATTTTGATTTTAAAAACACACATTCCTCCCTTTCCTAAAAATGGGTAGTAACTTTGAATTATACCAGAGATAGGGCTTACCTTAAAAAAACAAAATGGGGAAAAGATGCAACTTATGAAAGTCATAAATTTGGGCTCAGGGTCATTATTCATATTAAACGTGATCAGACTTTCTAAAAACATTCCTTTATACTGTGATCTCATATAGCATAGGGAACTATGAAATGATGGGCATACAACACCTTAGGAATGTGCTCCATGCACGTAATGAGAGACTTCTAAATTTCAACATAGCACTTAATAATCCACATTCTTTTTAGAAAAACTGGCAAGTACTCAAATGTACCATGATAAGGGAGCAGTGCCATGGCTTTAAAGTTACAAGACTTATAAACATATTATTAGGGAATGATTTTCTAGCGCAAAACAAAAATTGAACTGGCATACAGAGGGAAAGAGCAAGAACAGTAGAGAACAAGCAACAGTCTTTTCTCATCCATATCAGGGCTGAGTAATAAATTACTCTCTTCTCTCTCATACTGTCAGGAGAAAACGATGTTTAGATTAAACCTCGCTAAGGCCTAAAAGGATAATTTGTCAGTATTTTCCAGTTTACTACCAATGCAGTATTGATTTGCTAGGACCCTTCTTTCTATTTTATTTACACTAATTCAATCTGGAACAACTGAAACCCCACTTGTTGGAAAGCAAGATATTTCTTTATTTTAAGTCTCTTGGGCCCAAGGTATAAGGTACAAGAAAATATGTCCAAATTATTCTTTCTAGTTCTTGTGGGTAAAGACCAATCTCTTCATTGGAGGCAAATTGTTATCAAAGAAAACCACTCTCTGCTGAGATTCACCTTGGGCTAATTTCTTTTTATAAATTTATGGGTCTTAGAAGAATGTGATAAAAAAAAATGTTCCAAATGCCTGCCCAATTTAGCAGACTCGTGACTCTAGTTCTAGGCAGCTGCTTAGAAATGAAAAGTAAAACAGAAACATCTTGATAAACCTTCTTGTGTCTGAAGCTGATAAAAAATTATAGAATTTAGTTTGACATACAAATGACAAAGCTTATGGATAAAACTACACTTATGGCAAAAGATAAAATTAATTTCCAAATCTATACCACTCCCACAAAAGTTATCAAAATTGGCAGATGATATCCTATAGGACCATGAGTACAATGAAAGTAGTCAAAGGTTAAAATAATTCATGCATATATATTGGGGTCAAGTAAAAATGCATATTAAGTACTTAATAAAAGGATATAATATTGTCTAATTTCTTTTTTAAAATTTTTGTTTTGTTCTGTTTCATGGTCCTTCTTGAAATATCCTAGTGTTAGCAATGGCATTGTTTTGACTCCAAATAAGTATGGGAAGACTGGCAAAAATGTCATCATTTGACAGGTTTACAACTTCTGCAAAGCTGAAATGATGAACTTTCATTTGCTGCTATTTGTTCAACTTTTATATTTCCTCAAACTCTGATATGACCTGGAATTAGTAAAATCTCACTTTAACATCTTCTATATTTTTATTATCCCAGTCCTACTTTAGGTGCAATTGTCCTATAGATTCATATTTCTTGACAACTTGACTGGACTGATTGATCAATTCTAATTGGAGTGCTTACAAAAATCAATGCATTATTTGATAATATATGGTTATATCTTCATAAACAAAAGGTTCAATAGTTTCCACTGGAAAGCCCAGGCAATTCAGCCAGACAACATATCAATTTAGAAAATATCTTAAATAAATCAACTTATTTGACAATTTTGATTGACTTATTTTCATAAATTACTCAAAAAGATACATGCATGTGCTTATTTATTTATGGACACTCAATCAATTAGTTTTTACTATTTCTTAGTCTTAAACTATGCTGACTATAAAGTTTTCCTACAATAGTCATTTGACTTGTAATCTAATTGTGATTGAATATAGTTATGTCTATATGTATTGATTTGACATATCAATCACAACTCTTTCTCTATCCACAAACTAACTTCAATATTTTACCTATAAATGTCAAAGCTATCATCATAATCTGAAACTAAACAAATCCAGGAAATCAGGAAAATTATTCTGACTGATTAAAGTTTTAACTTAGGGGGGCTGGAAATGTGACTCAAGCGGTAGCGTGCTTGCCTGGCATGCATGCGACCCGGGTTCGATCCTCAGCACCACATACAAACAAAGATGTTGTGTAAAGTTTTAACTTAGGAATATAAAACCTGCTGACTTGATTGAGCTGTCTGACCAAGTTACTCAGAAACCAAACTGGTTTACACATATAGACAAACCCTTGAAAGCTCAATTGTATAAGGAATAATAATTCAAATAAATACTCATGATGAGAAGGTTAGTTTTTCATAATCTGATTTTAAAATTCCTATTAAAATTCAAATAAAATTTTGAGCAGTAGTTGAAAATGGATGTTGGAAGTAAGGTTTTGGTTGATAAGTAAACTTGGAAGTTATTCAGGATATAAGATAGTATTTCAGCCTCAAAACCATATGAGATCACTAAGTGAGTGAGTATAAATTTGAAGATTCATGGTAAAGACATGAGCCCTCAAATATACCAATGTTCAAAGTTCATAGAGAATAGGAAGAATCAGCAAATAGCATTAGATGTCACTGATGACATTAAAAAGATAGTGCAACATGATCAAGTGGGATTCATTCCAGGGATGCAAGTTTGGTTCAACATACAGAAATCAATAAACATAATTCATCACATCAATACACTTAAAGACAAGAATCATGATTATCTCAATAGATGCAGAAAAAGCATTTGACACAATACAGCAACCCTTCATGTTCAAAACACTAGGAAAACTAGGGACAGTAGAAACATACCTCAACATTGCAAAAGTTATATATGCTAAACATCATTTTAAATGGAGAAAAAATGAAAGCATTTACACTAAAAACTGGAACAACCCAGGGAATCCCGCTTTCACGATCTCTGTTCAAAACATTCCTGGAAACTCTAGGCAGAGCAATTAGAAAAATAAAATTAAAGGGATATGAACATGAAAAGAACAACTCAAACTATCCATGTTTGTTGACAATGTGACTCTATATTTAAAAGAACCAAAAAACTCCACCAGAAAACTTCTAGAACTCACAAATAAATTCAGCAAAGTAACAGGATACATAATTAACACCCATAAATCAGTTGTGTTTGTAGATCAGAGATGAATCAATTAAAAGAGAAATTAGGAAATGTATCCCATTCATAAAAGCCTCAAAAACATACTTGGGAATTAATCTAATAAAAGAGGTGAAACACCTCTATAATAAAAACTACAGAATACTAAAGAAAAAAACTTGAAGAAGACCTTAGAAGATGGAAAGATCTCCCATGTTCTTGGACAGACAGAATTAATATTGTCAAAATAGCCATACTTCCAAAAGCACTATACAGATTGAATGTAATTGCTGTTAAAATCCCAGTGATGTTCTTCATAAAAATAGAAAAAACAGTCATGAAATTCATTGGGAAAATAAGAAGTCCAGAATAGTCAAAGCATTCCTTGGTGAGAAAAGTGAAGCATGAAGCATCACAATACCAGACCTTAAATTATACTACAGAGCTATAGTATCAAAAATGGAATGGTATTGGAACAAAAACAGACATGAAGACCAATGGAACAGAATAGAAGACACAGAGACAAACCCACATAAATACAACTATCTCATACTAGACAAAGGTACCATAAACATACATTGGAGAAACATAACTTCTTCAACAAATGATGCTGGGAAAACTGGAAATCCATATGTAGCAAAATGAAATTGAACTCCCATCTCTCACTCTGCACAAAACTCAATTCAAAATGGATAAAAGACCTATGCATTAGACCAGAGACCCAGTGCCTGCTAGAAGAAAAATTAGGCCCAAATTTCCTTTATGTTGGTTTAGGAACTGACTTCCTCTACCAGACTCCTAAAGCATAAGAAGTAAAATCAAGAATCAAGAAATGGGGTGGTATCATACTAAATACTTCTTCACAGCAAAGGAAACAATCAAGAATGTGAAGAGAGAGAGCCTACAGAATGGGAGAAAATCTTTGCCACCTGCACCTCTGATAGAGTATTAATCTCCAGGATATATAAAGTACTCAAAAAACTTAACACCAAAAAAACAAATAATCTAATCAATAAATGAGTAAAGAAACTGACCAGATACTTTACAGAAGAAATACAAATGGTCCAAAAATATATGAAAAAATGTTCAATATCTCTAGCAATTAGAGAAATGCAAATTAGAACTACACTGAGATTTCATCTCACTCCAGTCAGAATGGCAATTATCAAGAATAAAAGAAATACTAAATGTTGACAAGGATGTAGGGGAAAAGGTACATTCATACATTGCTGGTGGGACTGCAAATTGGTGCAACCACTCTGGAAAGCAGTATGGAGATTCCTCAGAAAATTTGGAATGGAATGACCAATTTACCCAGCTATCCTACTCCTTAGTTTATACCCAAAGGACTTAAAAACAGCATACTACAGGGACACAGTCACACCAATGTTGACAGAAGCTGAATTTACAATAGCTAAGCTATGGAACCAACCTAGGTGCCCTGCAACACATGAATGGATAAAAGAAATGTGGTATATATACACAATGGATTATTACTCAGCTATAAAGAAGAATAAAATTATGGTATTTGCTGGTAAGTAGACAGAACTTGAGACTATCATGCCTAAAGAAATAAGTCAATTCCAAAAAACCAAGGCTGAATGTTCTCTCTGTTATGCAGAGACTGACTCACAATAGGTGGTGAGCTGTGGGGAGGAGTGGAGGTTCATGAGATGGACAAGGGGGAAAGGATGTAGGGGGGGGATGGAAATGGGAAAGACAGTAGAATGAATCGGATATAACTTTCCTATATTCATTTATGAATACACGACCTGTGTAACTACAAATCATGTACAACCACAAGAATGGAAAGTTATACTACATGTATGTATGATATGTCAAAGCACATTCTACTGTCATGTATAACTAAAAATAACAAATAATTTTTTTTAAAAAAGAATCATCAGTGACATAAGAGGGAAATGAAGAGAACTTTGAATCCTAGAAGCTGTGTGAAGCAAGTATAGAGAACACACAAGTTCCTCAGGGAAAAGGGAAACTCCACAAGACTTATACTTTTTGTTTTGGTCCTTTTTTAACAGCAGTAATCAAGTATTTAAAACATGAAGTAGAAAAGAAATTTTTGGTTTATTTCACAATGCTGTCAATTTTCTCATGGTAAAAGGATTAAACAATTATATAGATTTCTTGTTAGGCCACACAATCTCTCAAGCTTTAGAAAAATTTTTTGAGCAAATATAAATCTGTCAAGGAACAATTAAACAATAAGTTGTGTAAAAAAATCTAGTTTTGCACTCAGAAACATCAAAATAAACAAAAACAATTTAAGGAAAAATTCCAGTGACACTGGCCATAATATTGAAGAAAATTAATGTATGGCTTTGGTGAATAAGGAAATGTTACTTAAAATCAACCACTTAGTATGACAGTCACTTGTTTATGAAAACACCATTATGCATATAATGCTAAAATTGTAAAATGACACATATATGTTTGGGGTTTCAAAGGAAAATGGTATGGTATATATTAAATGAAAGGCTTGAAATTTTCAGCTTTTTATTTTACAACTGTTAATTTTGGCAGACAACTTAGAAACACACAACTGCTTGTCTGCTGGATAACAATACATCCATGCCTTACTTTCTCTGTAAGACAGAAACTTGATGACTAAACAGAGCTTTTTAAATAAATGATTGTTTCCCTTCTACGTATGGCCCTCTAACTTTGGGAGGATAATCAAAATGAGCAGGCTTAACCATCACAATATCACCTAATATGTTATCTAATAGATTTGTTTTACACTTTATTTTCAAAAGGATCTCTCTCTCTCTCTTTCTCTCTCTCTCTCATACACACACACACACACACACACACACACAAAACTACGTCAAAGAAAGAAATCAAGAGCTAAAGATGGGAATTGCCCTAAAGGTACTATTTTATAACCTTGTTCTGTTATTTTTTATAGAAGATTTTTATTTCTTAAATTTATCTTCAAACATTTGAAAGAGCTCTGTAAGCAACAATTATTGGCTACTTAAAAACTGGTCCAGAAAACAGATGAATTGGATTCATTATTCTGTGACATCATTTTTACTTCACTTATTTTAAAAAATTATGTTAAATAAAATAAATTAATAAAATTAATGAATAAAATAAAATACATAGCATATGGTACTAAGTTCAAAAGGAACAAAAAAAATCACATAGATTTAAAAAAAAAAAAACTCCCTCTGACTTCTGTCTCACAACCATCTAATTCCTCTCCACAAATTCACTTAAAATTATTCATTTCCTGTGAATACTTCCAGAAAAAAATCTATGCATATAAAAACATGTGTGCATACAGTTTCATTAAACATCACACATAAAGTAATATAGTAGATATCATGGTTTTAAAAGTGCAGATTGTGACATATTAGTGAGTTGCAATTAATTTATTGGCTCATAATTAACATTATAAAGAAATGAATAGAATAGAATATGTCACAGCATATTGTTCATAAAAAGGCTGGCGTATTGTAAAATTTTTGTTTCTGATTTTTATTTATACATTTATTGTGAACTTGGTTACAATAAAATGTATTTCTTATACTGGATCACAGACAAATATCCACTCCTTTATGCAATGATTCAAACCCTATGTTTTTTGTTTAATGATGCATCTCAAATTTGTTCTACTTCAATACATATATAGTTGTCTCATTTTGTTTGCACTAAATTTATTAAACAACATTTTAGACATCATAAATGAGTATAAAGAACAATAATATAGTTACCTATATACCTCATCACCTAGTTTAGGTAATAAAATATTATAAACACAAAAATAGAGTGTCAATTGAGTAGAAACCCCTGTGCAATTCTACCTGAGCCATCTCCAACTTTCCTCCTAACATATATGTCTCATTATTTTTAAAGCTGCAGAACACTCCACTGCATGAATAAACCATAAATTATTCAAATCTCTTCCGATTGACAAACATTTTGATTGGTGTCTCTGATTTTTTGATATCTCAACAATGCTACAGTGACCCCCCATACATATCATTAAGTGCTCATTCAATATCTATAGGATAAATTTCAAGAATTGAAACTTTTGGGTCAAAGGAGAACATTTTTTTCCTAAGTATTGTTAAATTTTCTTTCATAGAGATTGTACTTATACTCCTTTAACCAATGTTTTATGCACAGTTTTCAAAAAAGCACATTATCAAAATTTTATTACTGCCAAGATTATAGGTGATAAATGATAATGTATTATAATTTTAATAGTAATTTCTCTTAGAAGTAAGGTTAAACATTTTTTCCATATGTTCAAGAAACACTCTCATTTCCTTTTCTATGGCCTATATCCACTTTTTTTTCTATTTTGTTGTTAAAATTTTTCTTATTGATTATAAGTGGAAAACTGGGCAAAGGATGTCAACAGGCAATTCAGAGAAGAGATGCAAATGGGCCATTGCATATAAAAATGCCCAAACTCATTCATAAATAAATACAAAATAATACCATAAAGAGCTCTCATATTTCATCTAGCAGATTGGGTATTAGAAATCTTTTTTGTCATTGCCAGTGTTGGTAACAATATAGGAAAACAGGTACTCTTCATATAGTGTTAGTAGGTAGTGCTCTTTTAAGGGGGAAATTTGATATTTATATACAAAAAAGATTAAACATGCATATATCTTTTGCCCATCATTTTTAGTACTAAGAAATTATTCAAGAAGTGTGCAAAAAGATGTATACAAGGATATTAAATACAGTACTACTTTTAAGATCAAAGCACTGGAAAACTAATTGTGCACCAAGAGGAAATGACTAAATTAAAAAAAAAATGATACAATTGGCCACATTGGTACATGCCTATAATCCCAGCAACTCAGGAAGCTGAGACAAAAAGATTGTAAGTTCAAAGTCAGCCTCAGCAATTTAGTGAGACCCTGTCTCAAAATTTTAAAAAATATAAAGAAAGGGGGAAAATAACTCAGTGGAAAATGCTTCTAGGTTCAATCCCCAGTACCTCAAAAATGGCATATACATAAATAAAATTCCATATGTTAAAATTAATGGGGTAGATCTCTGTTACAAATATGGGGATATATCCAAGATATCTGAACTGGAAAATGTTGTTGGTTTTTCTGTAGCATGTGATCCCATTTGTACACTGTTAACACTAGCTGTCTTTCAAAAATGATACTTGAAAGGTAGAGAGAAGGATATTTCACTTTTCCAGTTTATACTTGTTTTTATTTATTGTAATTTTTAACCATCAGCTAATACTTTAACACTAAAAATACTAGTTAAAATTACCTACTGAAAAAACATGACTTTGTTATATCTACCATAATAATAGCTTGAAGTTCAATGTCATCAAAGTGGTTTTCAATTGTAAAAGCATAACAATCACCACAGAAGTGTCTCACCCACATGTAAAGTAATCCCAATGACTTATGCACTTCCTCTGATAGTGTAACATCTCCAAAAGAGCTGTTACAGAGTCAACTGCACTGTCTCATACATGCCTAATGGGTCCAACAGAGCCATTAGGATGTCAGTTATATGGCAGGGCTCCTGCCAAAGCTATTACCAAGTCATTGCATTGTTTCACACATTTCCTTTGACACTCAGATAGTTCCTCAGGAACTGTTATCACTGCTATGGAAGTGTCCTGTATAACTTACATTACCAAGGGAAAACAAAAAGCAAAGGAAAGAAAACTAAAACAAACAAACAAATTTCCTCCACTAAATGTACATGAATGGCCCCATATGGTCAAATATCAGAAGGAATAACTCCTCATTTGGGTATAACTATCACGTGTCATTCAAAAACCCCAGGTGTTAGTTTAGCCATTTTTTCACAACTCCAGCTGTTCCCTTGAAGCAATTTAGGGTCTGAGAACAGCATACACATGGCTATGATGGTATGGTGTTTATTGATAGCACATGCTATATTACCAGGGTTCTATGGCATGCAGTAAAGAAACAATGGGGAGCAGTACTAATGGATTTCTTAGCTGTGATGGGATTGCACCAGATATTCCTGTACTTGTAAAGTTCCTGAGCAGTACATAGGGAGCACAACTGCCCAACAATCATAGAAATCAACAAGGCTCGGAATAGTTGAAATCCCAGCTCTACTTTAAGGACTACTACAATGACAGTAGGAATTATAATAGCAGGAATTAACCCTCACACAGGTCTGAAGTACTTTAGTGAATTTCCTATCACAGTCCTCTCAGAACAAGATTGCTGGCTATTGAAATGATATATTGTTTAATATAAGACAAGTCCAAGGATTTTTACCTAGTTTGAAATAAGCAGAAAATAAGATGAATTCTGCTAGACTAGAGAGTTTCCTAGGTCACCAGATGTTTCAGAAGGTACAATGCAGTCTGTTTAATCCTTGATAACAGAAATGTTACCCTATAGCACCTATCCAATCTGATAATATGTGCATAGTAAATGTACAGTGATAGATAAAACCACAAATGACATTTATTATTAAACATTTAGTTAAAATAGACATACCATAAAATACTATACATCCATACTCTTCACAAAAACCCCAAAAACTTAAATTTTTTTTTGTACTAGAGTTTGAACCCAGAGGTGCTTCACCATTGAGCCACATCCTCAGTCCTTTTATTTATTTATTTATTTATTTATTTATTTATTTATTTATTTATTTATTTATTATTTTAAGACAGGCTCTCACTAATTTGCCTGGGGCCTCACTAAGTTGCTGAGGCTGG
Organism: Callospermophilus lateralis; assembly: GCF_048772815.1. Lineage (NCBI taxonomy): Eukaryota > Metazoa > Chordata > Mammalia > Rodentia > Sciuridae > Callospermophilus > Callospermophilus lateralis. The sequence goes on from NC_135325.1 coordinate 101,206,109, forward strand.
CTTTGAATTTGTGATACCCTTTTCTAGGCCTCCTGAGTTGCTGGGATTATAGACATACATAACCACCAGCAGCCCAAAATTTTGAATAGGTATTTCCTCCACTTGACAGACTAGGAAACTGAGACTTGGAAAGCTTTATTTATCTACCCAAGGACAAACATCAGAAAAGTTCCTTAAGATTGGAGATTGTACATTATTTAACTTTCATGTATCTCTAGTATTATATAATAATTCAGACCCTAATACTTCCCTTTTCCTTTCCCTCCTTCCCCCCGCCACTGTTCCCTTTCCCTGTTTCTTTACCTCTACTGATTTTTCTGCTATTTCTTTATAATCTTTAAAATCAATGCCTTGTGGATATGCATAAAGGTAAGACTCATTGTGATATATTCATTTATATAAACTGGAAAGGTAGGTCAGATTCATTCCACTGATTTTCCCTTTTGCCATTCTTCACCCATCCCCCTTGATTCCCTTCCTCTACTCCATAGTAGAGGAAAGGAAAATACCAAATTATACTATTCTTATTGAAAATAGAGAGACAGAGCCCTTCTTCCACCTTTATCAAGATAACTTGCCCCTGCTCCAACCAGTTGCTAAGGTAACCTGTCCCAGGAATTGTCCCTCTCTGCAGGGAGTTGTTAATTATGCACCCTTCCTGCCCTGATCTCCCCTCCCTGGCCCCTCCAGCCCATCTGTTTCCCACCTTTTGGCCATCCCACTGAGCATTTCCTGAGCCTACTCATGTAATCAGGAAGGAGAGAGATAAGGGGCAAGAGAGCAGGAGTACAAGGGAAGCATAGGACTTATTAAAAGATAGAACACGGGGCTGGGGATGTGGCTCAAGTGGTAGCACGCTCGCCTGGCATGCATGTGGCCCAGGTTCCATCCTCAGCACCTCGTATAAACAAAGATGTTGTGTCCGCCAAAAACTAAAAAACAAGTATTAAAAAAATTCTCTCTCTCTTCCTCTCACTCTCTCTTTAAAAAAAAAAAAAGGCAGAATACTCCTGCTTCTGGGGATACCAGGATACCAGCTATGGCCTTTCTTCCTCCCAGGAGAAGTCTCCTTTTTAATAAGAAGTATTATTTATTATTTAATAAGAAGTACTCCTTTTTAAATAAACCCTGCTTTATATGCTTTAAAAAAGAAAATAGTGGGCTGGGATTGTGGCTCAGCGATAGAGCGTTCGCCTAGCACAGGTGGGACCCGGGTTCGATTCTCAGCACCACATAAAAAAAATAAAGGCATTGTGTTATGTCCATCTACAATATCTCCCCCCCCTCCTTTAAAAAAAAGAAAATAGTAATAACAGTCAGAGTAAGACATTCAGAACTCTAATGTAAGCAGAGGAGAGTTGTTTAAGTTCATATTATATACATACGTGATACAAGGAAGAAAAAATGGCCAGCTTCTTTCTGAATTGTTGTTTTAACACTTCCTCATGTGTGAAATAGGGTTGATAATAGATCTATTTCACAGAGTAGTCATGAAGATAAAATGAGTTATCTCATTTCATATCCTCACAGATATGAATAATTTTGAAATGCTGATACAAAAATAATAAGCATCCATATCATTACTTGTATGTTACAAGTACTGTTATAAACCCTATATATCTGTCTTCTGTGTTTGAATCACTGTGGTTAGATATGAGGACCTTAACTGCAAAATGTTTGAAAACGGCTCAATACAGATTAAGTCAACAAAATCACTCATAAAAGTTGCTTTCAGTATTCTTCTCCAAAGGGGCCAAACCCAGGCTGGGGTTGTGGCTTGGAGGCAGAACGCTTGCCTACCCAGTATGAGTACTGGGTTCAATTCTTAGTACCACATATAAAAACATAAAATGAAGGTCCATTGACAACTAAAAAATATTTTTTAAAAAGGGGATCAAAACCCAATGAGCACAATAAGGGCAAAAGTAAAAATAATAATGCCCTCCTTGCTGAAAAATGACTATGTAAAAACAAATAAATGAAATCCATGTCCTGCTAGGTATGCTTCCATGAATTGATAACAGAGGAAAACAAAACAAAAACTGACACTGAGCTAATTTTACCAAGTTCACTGTGTTGTTTGTCAGAAGAACAGGGTTCCCCTTTTAAGGGATGGGTGTCAGGGATGGGGTGAGGTAAAAACAATTTGTAGTCAAATATTTGCAAACACTTGCCTTGAGTAGACCCAGCTTGAGCCTCCATGTCACAACAAACTGGAGAGAATTTGAAACCTGTAATAGCAAACATTTTACTAATTAATCCTTGTCCAAATCATCTGGGACTTTTCAATCTTCAACCTTAACCTTTTTCAGTGATTTTTTTAAAATAAAAAGCTTTATTGAACTATACTTCACATACTATAATACCTCCCTTTTAAAGCATGCAATTCAGTAGTTTGCAGTATTTTCATGGAGTTATGCAACCATCATCAATATCTAATTCTAGAATATTTTTATCACCCCAAAAGTATCCTCATACTGAGGGTCTTGCAGAAGTAGAAGTATGGGAGAATACAGTGCAGAAATGTCTTTCTTGTATTTTAATGGTTTAATCCAGTGAATCTGCTATAAATTCCAATGTCAGGAGTGGAATGAAGGAGAACAAGATGTCTTGATAATAGAGGAGATCAAATACCACTCAATTTCATATAATATTGGTCACTGTTTTTCTTGAATAATACATGAAGCCCCCAAAATATAGTGACCATTCCAAAGTCTCCTAACGTCCATCTTAATGTTCTTTCACTTACATGAATATGCATAAACATATCAATATGTTCCTTTCTCATTTCAGCATTATATACATACATATAGGAAAATAATCGTAAAAAGTCAAGTTTCCAAAGATATTTGGTAATATCATGAAATGTTATGTACTATTATTAGAAAATTATATTCTGGTGGGCAATCACTCATTCCTGATTATATTATTGTGGCCAGTGTCTCTTTTGGGCTCAAGGAGGCACAAAGGGATAGACTAGAAGAAACTGCCAGTTCAGAACAGTTGGCTACCTCTGCCACCTAAGAAAATAGCAATTAGCCATTGCTAACAGACTAGGCTTCATAGTCATGGTGATGGAAACATGTGAAATTTGGACAAACTGAATAGCAATGAACAGATTAATGTGTTCAGTAAGAATTAATGTGATTTTTATGTAAGGATTTTAGTTGTTGGTAGCGACAGAAGAGCAGAAATAAGTTAGTCCCTTCCCAACAAATTTAAAAGATAAAACTTTTCTTTTTCTAAAAATCACAAGAAAATAGTATATAATTACATTATAATAATCATATCATCAGTACTTATTTCCTAGAACATGACTACTGTTAATTTATCATCTATTATTTAAACCATTCAGCCTAACCTGATTAATTTGAATCAATCTGCACATTCAACAGGTTAATCTGAATCAAAATAGGAAACATATAAAGAGTATGCTTGCTATACAACTGTTCATCTCATTGTTCGTACATTGATATAAAGCCAAAATACATAAAATGAGTATTTTCTATAATAAATCCCACTAGGATTGCACTGGAAAATAAAGATGAAAATAAAAGCAAGCAATAAATAAGACATGCACAATATTGCTGACCGAATGAGATTATTTCCCTAGGGGTTCCCCAGACATGAAAAGAATTTTGTCTATCATTGTAAATAAAAATATCTACCTTCCAGATACTTAGGAATATGCCTTGTCCATGGGACCCTACTAACTTGCAATCGCATTCTGCATGTTAAATGACAGATGGGAAGATACAGGAAAGGAAAACAAAACAAAGGGTAAAACAAATCTCTTTGTGTTTTACTTAAATGGTGTAAGTGATTTTATTACCATTTTCCCCATCAGACTTCCTTTCGTGGTCAGTGTCAGTCAAGGACAAAGCAGAGTTGGCCCGGCTGGACAAACAGGAGCTATGCTCTGATTTCATTCCTCTTATCCACATTCTCAGTGCATGATCAGGTGAGGCTGCACCTTCAGTCTCTGTGTCCACATCAGATCCCATCTCTAGCTGGTAGCCATGCCGAGAAACACTGTGCATGTCTGTCTGGTAGCCAGAGCACAAAGTGTGAGGGGTTTCACAGAATTCCATCTCTGAGAAGAAATAAAGTTCAGGGGGAAAGTTTAGAAGTATGGAGAAATATCCCATAAAACTCTACTTTTGGTGCTCACACTAATAATTATGAGTTTTTGTAAAGTTAGAATTCTGGCTTTTTATTTATGGTAGCTAGGATTCTGTGCTTATTTTGCACTTCTGTAGCTTAAATTATGCTCCTGTTGATTCTTACAAGTTCTGGAAAAAGCATGCCCAAAATAGCTTTATAGCTACAATTTTAGGTTGCACAAAATGTAATGAAATAAGTGAGTGCAGACGAGTATAAAGTGTAGAGAGCTGTCCTTTAAAGATATTCCTCTTCTAGAAAGTAATGATCTATAGAGCACACCTATGCTTAAAATATTAAAGTTATTTACTTTTTTAAGTATTTCCCATACATCGGATTTAAGAACAAATAATTCAATGTGAAAACTCTGAGGGGAAGACATTAATTTCAAATATACTCGTCTAAAATATTTTCCCTAAAACATGCCCATTTAATATCCTAAAATCAAAGTACCTAATATTATTCCCCATAGTCTCCAACAAAGTTTTTTTTAACTTTTTACTACTTATTATTTAATTTATTCTTTTACCAAATAAATAAAAAATATTCAGTCATGTATTGCACTTTGGTGGTGCTTTGTGATTTCGATGTTTTCCTCCTTCTCCCCAAAAACTTAGAATTTAAAATGCTTATAATCTTAAAGATGATGTAACAAATCCACCCTTCTAATAGTTGAGGAAAAAAAATAGTCCAAAATGTAGATGTTACTTGTACACAGACCACATCAGATGGCAACAGAGCCCATTTTCCCCCTAAAATATCTGGGCATTATTTCTGTTAGATACCAATGAAGCTCCATCAACTTACTACATGAATATCAGGCATCCAGTCTTATAGTCAATTTTATATTCAATTACGGCAAGGTGTCAAAAAGGAGAAAAGATACTTTAACAATCCCTAATAAGTTAATGAAAAATGACCACATGCCAAGACATATCATCTGAAATGTCCATGTACTACTTAGATAAGGTAATCCGGAGATGTAGTACACTATATAGGATTTTCTCAGACTGACATCAGAGACAGGGTATGTCATTTGGCCAGGAAGAAGCTTAACTGGGTGCATCTAATCCTTAGCACATATCAATAAAATGCAAACCGTAACATGAATTTAATTCTTTGAATACAGAAAGTGCTGAATCTTAGACCATATATTAAAAAAAAGAATATAGTAAACAAATATATTTGTTATAATAACTATTTCTATGACACATAAATGGCCAAATAAGGGCTTAAAATTTTAATATTTATTTAATAACCACTAGGTGCCTAGCACTGTGCTTTGTAAAACAAATATTATAGACAAATAAAGCTATTATGATGTATTAAAATATCTAATTAAAAGTTAACTCTTCAGGGTTATAAAACACTGCTGAGAGTGTTATGATTTCTGTGATGAATGTCTTTAAATGTAACTCTACTTTTCTATAAAAACTTATCTAAATTCCAAAGGAATGATGTTTAAAAAAATACACATGGTTTTCACTTATCAAACATAAAACCTTATCAAACTATGTTTCTCCTTGCCATAAGGCTGAAAGTAAAAATCCATTTTGCCCAATATAAATCTTAGGGATTTAGAATTTGGGGATGGGTTAATATTCATGCCTCTTAATTTCACAATGTCTCATTATTCAATCCTACTCTGCAGTTGTTGCCACAGCAACCTGGTAATGAACCTGTCAGCTTGAAGCTGTAAGAAATGAATTTTATATAGGTTTGTAGTCACAACTTCCTTCATTAACCTACACCAGTGTGGTTCTCAAACTCAGCTGCTGCAGACTCACCTGGAAGGCTTGTTATGAGATTGCTATGCCCCACCCCTAGTTTCTGCCCCCTAGTTTCTGCTTTCCTTCCATTGAGGTGTGGAGGAGGGCCAGCTAATTTGCATTTCAAATGAGTCTCCAGGTGACGCCCAAGCTGCTGATGCAAAGACCCCACTTTGAAAAGTAGGGCCCTGGAAATTTCTCTGAAATCAATGGGAGCCAGGAAAAGGGGAGTAGTGATAGTAAAACCTCATCATGGATTACCACAAATTTTGCCCCACCAGTTCTAATTCTACTTGAAGATGTGAGGCGGAAAGTATTTGCTCCAAATTTCTGTGAAGGGCCTCTATATAAGTCCTATGAATTCAGGATGCTAATTAGCAAATTCACTTCCAAAAGCACATACTCACATTTAGTTTCACTGAGACAGAGGCATATGAGATGTGGCTTTCCAAAGATTTTGATATGAGCATCTGAGTCATGACATTTGTTGGAAAAGGATGAGCAAATAAAAATAAATGCATGGCCATTTGTCTTTCCAGATTAATGAAACACCAGATAAGTTTTTTTTTTTTAAAGGAGCACTGACAGACATAAGCAGATGCCTTTTTTGTTAAAGATATTTTTTCCCATTCAAAAGGAAATTTGAACATGGATTCTTTGTTCCCATTTAAAGAATGTTATGTAAAATGATTAAAAATTGCATAAGATAAACAACTTATTTTCTATTGGAATTGCATCCTGTTTTGAAAACAAAGATTAAGTCATAAATTCTCTAATTAATGTAGTCAGAGAAATGTGCACTACCTTGTCAGTCTGTAATTAGAAAAGTAACATTCCAAGTATGCTCTCACTTACTCTTAAAAAAAAAAAAAAACTGGTAAAGAGAAAAGGGAAACCTTTCACTTATTTATAGTAAATGATATTCAATGAACTGCCTCATTTCCCTTTCTTGAAATCATGTCACCCTTGTAAAATATTTCCTTAAATACACAAAGTCTTGTTGTTGCTTAAAATTCCCATAGGATGCATTATCTATAAAGCACTTACACCCTAAGTGGTTGGTTTTTAGCCTTGCACATATAACCTTGTTACCTAAAATACTGTATATTCTCTAGAGAAGTTAAAGTTCAACTGGATTTATTATAGATCTATTCTTACCAAAAAGGCTATACACAAGAGAAATGTAAGTACAATCTTAGAATATCCAAAGTTTAAAAAGACAGAACGGTACCATGAGAAATCACCATTCAAGAATAAATAAGTATAGACGTGGCCAAGTTAATGATGTATTTGCAGTCTCACAAACATGTATATACTTTTTATTCTGAAGAAAACCTATTTTCAGTTTTTGGGGAGATGAAATCTAAGTGTATTAATTAAAGGTAGAAATCCAACTTTTTTAAATGGGCAAAAGGTTTGAAGAAATATTTTATAACAAAAGATACAGGAATAGACAATAAACAAATGAAAAGACGCTTAACATCATTAGTTACAGGAAAATGCATACTAAAACCACAATGAGATACAACTACACACCTATTAGAAAAAAAAAGTTTCTACTGGAAAAAAATTTTCATCACATCAATTGTTGACAAGGATATGGAGCAACAAGAATTCTCATACATTGTAAGTGCTGGGAAAACAGTTTGGCAGTTTCCTAAAAAGTTAAAGGTACACTTATTAGGAAGGCAATTGTACCCATGGACATTTTTTGCAAAGAAATTAAAACTTGTGTAAACACAAAAATCTGTACAAGGTTGTTCATAGCAGCTTTATTCATCACAGCTAGAAAGTAGAAATTACCCAAGTGTCTATGAATAGGTGAATAGAAATCAATGCTGTTATATTTACACAATGAAATATTAGTCATTCCTCAAAAAGAATCAATTGTTGATGCACAACATCATGGATGGACTTCAAAATAATTATTCTGACTGAAAGAAGACAAGGAGTCTATTACAATGTTTCCATTTATGTAAAATTCTAGAAAACACAAATATATGGGGACTGGTTCCCAAGGGAAGAGAGTGGACAGAGACATTAATAACAAAGGGATAACAAATTAGAACAAAAAAAAATCAATTAATTTTTTAAAAATAACAAAGGGACATGAGAAAATTTGGGGGTGATCTAAATGTCTGTTATCTGGACTGTGACAATAATTTGACAAAATTTATCATATTTAATTTTTAAGAAAATTCTGCACTGAGGGTTAAACCCAAAGACTCTTTTTTTTTTTTTTTTTTTTTTTAATTTTGAGACAGGCTCTAAGTTGCCCTGACTGGCCTTGAACTTGCAATCCTCCTGCCTCAGTCTCGTGAGTCACTGTGATTACAGGCATGCACTGCCACTCCTGGTTCACATTGCACACTTTAAACAAGTGTAGTTTTTCATTTATACTTCTCTAAAGCTATTTTTTATTGAACTGTACATCACCAATCTTTAAAACACTAAGGGGATTTTGAATTAGTCAATTTTCACAGGTGGAACCAAGAGTCTCAGAGCTGGAAGGAGGTTCTGCTCTTTCCCTCCTAGTAAAAGAACAAAAAGACAGTCAAAATGTTATCTTTCTCACATCTAAGCAAAGAGGAAATCAAGACTAACTGATGCATGATTTTTCAGTGATTGTCTAGGGAACACTTTGGTCCTAGGAACACTACCAGTTGGAAGCCAAATTTAGGAGGGAATTAACATTGAAACTGATCCAGCAGGTAGGGGAACATCCTGTAGCTGGGGATGATGAGACTAACTTAAATGGTTCTGATACATAGGATCACCTTAGGCCTTGTATTAATGTTAATAAAATTATTATATTTAATTGCTGTGAAATGCTGAATAAAATACACTAGCACATTTTCTCTATGAATCTAAAGGTTGATCGTCAGGTGTTCAGCCTGAAGAAGCCATTTATCAAAAGTTGAATGGGAGCATGAGAAAAATGGAGGGACTTTGACTGGGCAAAGATTAGGGCAGGTAGGGAGGGTGCATGGGGGCAGGAAAGATGGTGGAATGAGATGGGCATGGTTGCCCTAGGTTCATGCACACGTGGGGTGATGCTATATCATGTACAACCTGAGAAATGAAAAGTTGTGCTGCAATTGTGTACAATAAATAAAAATGCATTCTGCTGTCATATATACCTAATTACAATAAATAATTAATTAAAAAAAGAAAAAGTTGAATGGGAAAGCAATAGTTATCTTTATCAGCATTTTTCAAGAAATGCTATTTATGGGTTTCTGATAAGATCAAGATTGTATTTTTTCTTAAAATCCTCTAAAAAGGAAGGTTTAAGGTATAAACTTCCAGATAAATAACTTGAGGTCAAGAAGCATGATTAATCTTGGCCATGGCCAGAAAAATCAGGGATACAACTTTTAAAGGGTTTAGACTATTTTTAAAATAAGGAAGGAAAGATAAAACTATCAGTTTTAATTACTATGACTCATAACAACCCTATGGATAATATGCAAAAGCAAGTTTTATTAATTACTCATGTAGTTTTTGGATAAGTAATTTAAGAGGTCTTATTTCTTCATTTATACAATCTATAGGTTCATGTCAAAATAAATCTCTAGGTAACTGCTTTGTTCTAAAATTCTGTAGTTATAACCTGAGCTTGTTATGGCAAAATGTGAAATGGTCAATATTTTAATCAGAAAAGTATTAGTGATTTTGTGAATCAAGTTGCTATTCATACTTCTCTTGTGAAAGATAATCACCCATATTAGTTAACATGATCTTTTGTCATGATTACAAGCATTGCTACATTAAAGTACTGAAGCAGTCTAGGTAAACACTGTGAATTACAAGATTATTGCTAAATGAATATAAAATGTAAAAAAGCAACTTAGTAAACATAAATTCATCAGTTTACAGACATGGCTACTATAAGCAGTAGTACTCTACTGCTTTGGCCTAAAGGATAAAAATTCACACAATTAAAATATTGGCCCCTTAATAAAATATTGGCCCCTTAATAATTCATTACTGGTTCCAGGGGAAAACAGGATGTATCATTACAGTCTTAAGCAAGAAACAGAAACAAACAAACAACACTAGACAGAAGACAAACAATTTTCACTACTGGGTACCATTTTGTATGTTTCAGTTTGGGGGCTTTGAAAATAAAATAATATCAAGTTGTCAAATGAATTGATTTTTGTAAGCTTACTTAAAGGTTTGCTGAACATCCACTCAATTTCAAATCAAGAAAACAAAATCATCTTCTTTGATTTTTCTTATGTCTTAAAAAATTAGTTCAATTTAATTTCTTCTTCTCTTCATGAAAAAGCTTCATCAAATGTACAGTACTATACTAGACAGTAAACAGTGATTTAACAGGACTGAGTAATAAAGGCACATCACACAAACCTGCCCTTTATTTTTCTGCTTAGGGCTCATCAGCCTTTTCTGGGGCACAGCAATGAGAGATAGAGTGCTCCTAATGTGCAGGACTGGGGCCTGTGATTATCAGAGGACTTAAATAAAATAACTAAGCCTTCTGAAGTCTAATCTTCCCCTCACAGTTCCAAATACACCCATTATCTCGACACTCAGGACTTACCAATTATGCCTTATTTAATTTTCAAGATTTCTCCATCTGTCAGTATACTGAAAAGCATGGCAACAAATCTGGGCAGAGTTAAAAGCCTGGAGTATAAACATTCATGCTTGTGACGAACCAATATTGACTAACTGGAGACATCCCAGAACATAGTTAAAAGACCATGTTAATGTCAAAAAGAATGTTCTCAGAAGTAAAGTGAATTGCAAATCAGTAAAAATGGCCCAATGAGAGGACAAAGAATTGTAGTACAAAATCAAAAGAAGGGAGATGAGGTAGGAACCTGGAACAAATCAAAACAAACTTCAATCATACTTAGAGAGATTAAAAATAACCTCTGCCAATCTAAGGAAAGGAAGGAAATTTGATATGGTTATAAGGAATTGCTAACTATTTTCTTGAACTAATTTTAACCTTAGACTGTATTTAGACCATATTCACATAAGATGGAAGAATTATTTTGAAGCTAACTCAAACAGTAGTTACCACTACAATGAAAAAGGTATATGCCTGCTTTACAATCTTTGTAACAAGAATCTGGAAAAAGAATCAGGTACCAGAAGAGATGGTGGGAGGTCCTGGACAACAGAAATTTAGAGCAATGAGAACCTGCGCATGTTCCCTTTATTTCTACATTTCGAACAAAACAGGAACTTCCTGGCCTAAATGAGAAATTTTCAGGGCTACTGAACACTGCAAATGCATGGTGCTCAATGGCCCTAAAAATTTCTCATTTCTTACCTGTGTTGGTCCAATTTTCTGGCTGTTCATAACACTTTGGAGCTTGAGTCCTTATCGCCCACTGTGGTCTTCCAGGTATACTTGTCTATTTCCATTATGCTCACTAAGCATGTGAAGCTGTTTGCTCAATGTTTGTGTGTGTGTGTCTGAAATTTTAAACTACATTAATCTGCTGTACAATTCCATCTAGAGGAGTGAGACCAATGAGCTAAAGAGTTAAATAACCATTAAAAATACTTGTGAATGCTTCACACACATACTCATAAAGGCAAACAATGTGACTTCTGTAACATCCTACATTTCCCTGTTAGCATTTATTTTGTGATGAATGAGTAAAGATGTCAAGATAGAGCTGTGCACCAGAGTCGGTGTACATGAAGAACTACTCAATAAACTATATTCTGCTCTATCTGAGGATGCTTCTTACTACCTTTCAAAGATGCTCTATTTACTTTTGCCTCTGTATTTTTGAACATATAATGCCAAACAGCTAGAATATTTCCCTCTGATTTTTCAATAATCTAATGTTTAATATTCAGCCTGTCTCACAGTTTTCTCTAACTTTTCTTCATCTCAATAATTTTACCATTCCCTACAGCATTTCTAACGCATAGTACATAATTTATGCCTGATTGCTTATTTCTTTTTTGCTTTACATTTGTATCATATACATTAGACCTCCAGCTCCTATAGTCTTCTCAATTTTTAACATATTTCAATATCAAAAGCATTTTAAGTACTCTTAACACACACACACACACACACACACACACACACACAGTAACTATGGTATGTTGGTCATGGTAATTTTCTTAACTCTAGTAATCACTTGACTATGCATATAAATATCAATATAAGAATATCAAAATATCATGTGTATAACTTAAATATATATAAGAAAAAAGAAAAAGTCAAATGCAAAGTATTGTATGATCTGTGAAGGACTGCATAAATATAAGGTAGTATTGAGATCACCCTGGTTTCTAGAAAACTTCTAGACAAAGAGTCATCATTTAATACCAATGTTTGAAACTCAGTACTGATATGAAACCACTCTTGAAAGGATTAACCTCTTGAATACATTCTAATACAAATGAGATAGTTTTGCTTAACAAAACAATGCTAATAGTGCAAATTGAAAATTGTTATTTTGGTAAATTAGCTATGCACTTCAAATAATAGATGCTCCCCATATTTGGCAAGAAGGGAAAATAATAGCCTACTCAAAGCAGTTTATAGTAATATTAGACTAATGGAGAATAAGTTCCCTGCATAGACGTTTGACTAAAATAGTCTCACAAAGGAAGACTTTTCCATTGTCCTTTTGGGGTAAATGAGTTGGAAAATTACTCCCTACTAAAATTATTCAAAAATATACCCTAGAGTTTTAAGACTGGGGTGGGGGGACTTTACTGAAACCAGTCACAAAATTTTACTAAAAGACAATCTTTCAGCTGGTTTGAATAGAATTTTCTTTTATCCTTCTCTTCAATCAGTTTCATGCCATGTACTAAATAATTACCATCTTGGTAAATTTGTAGAGTGTCCTGGAATGGTTATGTAGCACTCTTGAGAGCTTCTATTTTCAGGAACTAAGAGAAGGTTACTCAAAATATTTTTCAGAGATGGAAAGAAGAAACTCTCCAAGTGAGAAAAGGTTGAAGAAATGACTCCTTGGACACTCATCAGGAAGTGTTAAATTTGAATTATATTTACAGGAAAACATTAAATTATGGAGAAGACTTCCACTTTCAGGCAAGATAGGATCACAGAACCAAAACTCACTCTCCTGATCTGACAACACAAATCATACCAAGTCATTTTCAAACATCAGGCAATAGATAATGGAGAGTGAATCCTGAGCTGTGGGAAACAACTGAAGTGAGTCCTATGATTGCTCCAAGATATTCACTGCAAAGTGTTAGGCCTTAGAATAAAGTGGGGCACAGAGGTGGACCTTCATGGTCCGAGTTGAGAAGATGGATATAGTAGTCGAGGAAAGTCAAGACACCTAGATTTTGCAGTACATAATACCTTGGTAGAGAGAACCATGTGGGAAAAGATCTTCACAAGTACCCCATAGTTATTCCCCTATATTCAGGATAGCACATACAGGGAAGAAAACAATCTGAGACTGGAGAAAGATCACCTAAAGGGAATAAAGAAAACAACTTCTAAATCTGAAATAGGGCTGGAAATAGACACAGTTCTCAATAGCCAGAAGAGAAAACTTCAAAATTCATGAGCATTGAGTAGAATACATCGGTTATTCTACTCTCTCTACATATACACATACATACACACTATTTTATATATACATATACACACACACACACATACATACACACACATGAATATATATATGCATATATATGCATACTGATGTACATATATACATATATCTCTATATACATATATACACATCCATATATACATATATACGCATGTGTATACACACAAACATATATACTCATGTGTATATATGTATGTGTGTATACACATGAGTATATATACACATATACATGCATGCATATGTGCACATGGATGTATACATAAAATATATAATTGAGATTTGTCTAGCACGTGAATAAATTACTGGTAACAATTTTATCCTTTTGTGTCTTGCTGTTAAGCTTTATTAGGTGGGTTGAGAGCATCCTTGGCTCTTGTGCTAATTAGACCTTCATGCCCTATACATGTATCATGTGATTTGTGATCTAGTCATTTCACCCCTTGATCTTTTTTTTTTTTGGTACCAGGGATTAAAACCAGGAGCACTTAACCAGCCCTTTTTTCAGTTATTTTGAGATAACGTCTCACTAAGTTGCTTAGGGCCTCACTGAGTTGCTGAGGCTGGCTCTGGACTTGTGATCCTCCTGCATCAACCACCCAAGATGCTGGTATTATGGGTGTGTGCCACTGTGCCTGACCCATGCCTCAATCTTTACCAAAGAGAAATGCAGTCATGTGCCCAAAGAGAGATCTGTGTATGAATGCTCATAGCAGCTTTATTTGTAAGAGCCAAAAGTTATAAACAACTCAAAAGGCCATTACAAGTGAAGGAATGTACACTCCAGTACATCCATACAATGAAATACCTCAAAGACAAAAAGGAAAGAACTATTAATATATATGCCCACTTGGATAAATATCATAATAATCATGCTGAGTTAAAGAAGGTACACACAATGTGTACATGCTGTAGGCTTTCATTTAGGTAAAACACTAAAAAATGCAAAATAATTTATGGTGACAGAAAATAGATCAGTAGTTGCTTTGGGGTGGATAGGTGGGGGTGAAGGGTAGAAAAGCAGTACAAAAGGGCTAAATGTTTGTGGATAATAAAAGGTTCACTATGATTGCAGTGATGTTTTCATGAGTATACACATATATCAAATTTACCAAATTGCACACTCCTAAATATGTGAAGTTCATTGTATGTTGATTATATTTCAACAAAGACATCTTTAGAATATACAGGGGGAAGAAAAGAATGTTTCCTGCATACTTAATTAAAAATTCCCAGTAGAACATTTGGAGTAATGAAACAAAGCAGCAAAGTTGATAAAACAAAAACACCAATATGTGTTCCCAAACTGCCATGAATAAGAGAAATAATAGACATCTCTTGATTTTTCTGCCATTTTGCCTTTGTTCCAGTGGAATCAGAAGGGCTTAAATTGTGTACACTGAAATCTTTTTTTTATAATATTTATTTTTTAGTTGTAACTGGACACAATATCTTTATTTTATCTATTTATTTTTATGTGGTGCTGAGGATCGAACCCAGGGCCTCACACATGATAGGCAAGCACTCTACCACTGAGCTACAATCCCAGCCCCTACACTGAAATCTTGAATGCTTAGATTGTTATAGACTGAAGCTAACATTACCACCAAATTAAGTTTGATCCTAACCATGGCAGGAAGGACTTGTGGGCCACTCTGGGCTCAGTGATAAAGTACAGTAGCAGATTAAGTGGACTCAATAATATTGGTAACACATTTGCCATTTCCACCTTAACATGCTAGGTGCTTTTGTTCTGTTCCATAGCTGCAGATTTTGCCCATAATCCTGGCTATTTGTTCCAGTGAACTCTATGCTATGTTCCAAAGAAGATTAGAGGAGAGGATATGGTTAACTTAATGCAAATGCAGCCCTACTATGGAAACAATCCTTCAAATTAAATAAAATCCTCTTGTTTATGGAAGTTAATAATCTTTCCTTTGTTTACCATTAATTTCTACAAGAGCTTTTTAGTAGCATAGTATGTATACACAATGCCAAAGACAGAATGTGCTAAATGTACACTTGCCATGTGATTGAACTACTGCACCCTTCAATATTTACAGAAGAGAAATGAAATTATATGGAAAAACTGGCATAATAGTCAAATGTTCTTGTCATCAGGGTCCATCTTGACCTATTCTGAAGTGTAGTTGATCTGAATTGAAACAATTATTTTTGATAGTTGTGTTTATACTACAGTCCTATTACTATAAACTTCTATTTAGAATGAAAGGGAATTCTCCATTAGCTGTGAAAAATGGGAAACTAATCTACCTCAGTTACCAGGGAACTTACTTATAAATGAATAAACATAAGGTTTAAACTTGACCACTGGGGCCAGTAGTTCTGATTTCAAAGTACACATTCCACAGTCCTGGGGCACAAGTGAATGGAGGTCAAGTTGCCAAGGAACATGCAGTTTTAGATATTTAAAATGGAAGAAAGTAAATCCAAATGTGAATTTAACATCTTCTATGTACCAAGCTCTGAAGCATACATTATTTCATTTAATCCTCACAGCATGCCTTCTGAGAAAAGTTATTATTATTCCTATTTTTCAAATAAAGTAACTGAGGCTCAAAGAGAGATTAAGTAAATTGTCCAAGGACACATAGATACCAAGTGGCAAAGCTAACTCAGAACAATTTTAACACTGAGTCCTAATCACTTCATACAGCATCTGAAGTTATAAATAGCATATTCAAATTCACAGCCCAGTTATCATTTGTGCAATGTGCATTAGCTGATGCTAGAACTTCCTGTTTCTCGCCTCCCAGGTTTCATTCAGTTTGCTGCTGTTTCCATCTGGATTTTCACAGCCAGTCGCCAAAATACTTTAAGGGATATGGCAGCCAGGAGACAATGGGCATTTCCTCTGTCACTGACATTATGAAAAGAGACCTTTACACTATGCATATATTAGCTCATTGTTCTTATGTGATTTTAATATATTTTATACCTTCTTTTGAAATACATTCCACTTTGTCCTAATTCTTATGGAATCACTTCACCATCTTCATGTCACTTTGACTTATTGAAAACAACAATGATATTTCAGAGCATATTCTGTACTTCCAGACAACACAAACAACATCTGTGTCTGCAGGCAGTCAAATAAAAGAAAACGTTGGCCTCTCCTGTGTTTAGCTTCCTAGCACAGAGCAGCTGCCTTGAGGAGAGTTTTGAAATTATTTAAGAACATTAACAAAGATAAGAGGAATATTATTCACTGGGAAATGTGTGTTGGGTATTACTTCAGCACATTATCATCCAGCCAGAGGAGACAGTCAGATCAAACTTTGGGAGCATCTCTTGTCTACAAGGTAGCATTATAATCACAAGCTAAGTAGATTGAGCCTAAATCTGTGATTTACATTAGGAGTTTTGCATGTATCACGGCACTCAGAGAAAGGTTTCTCATTAAATGTTTAGAAACATTTTTCTTTATTTTAAATTTATTAAGGAAGTATGAAACTGGCTAAAGGCATACTTCTCTTTAGCTCACATACTACCATATAGTGCTAACACTGCAGACAATTTCTGCAAAATGCATTTTCTAAAATCTCTTACAGCTGGAAAGCAAATACAAACAGCAACAATAACATTAGCACTTTTGAATTGGAAACTTATGCAGCCCAAATCCTTATTAACATTGCCCTAAACATTTAACCTGCACAATCAAATTAACATTTCTGGCACTTTAAAAAAAATGGACAATCTATATACATGAATGCTTGTTCATTTTACAGATTCTGGAAAGATGTTCAGGTCAAACAGTGTATGAAGATTGCCCAAGGATGTTAATGATATACAGGACAGATGTAATATGAGTTTACACTAGGACCGGATGGTTGACTCCATTTGGTCCCCAGATCATCACCTTGGGGCAAAAACTCACAAAGAGCCAAACATTGACTTGATAATTCACAAAATACCTGCCAGGATGAATTTTTACTTTCAATAGTTATTTGGCTCTGCCGATGATTCCAAGTTTTGTGCTAGGCATGATTCTTTTTTTAAAAAAAAAAAAAAAAAGAAAGAAACTTTTTAGCAGAATACAATAGACACTAGTATGGCCCTATGTATAAACGTGGCTGTATAACCAATGTGATCCTGCAATCTGTACACGTGGAAAAATAAGATTACATACCCCATTTGAATCAAATGTATGATATGTCAAGATCATTGTAATGTTTTGGGCAACTAATAAAAAAATTTTAAAAAACCTTTTTATTATGTAAAAATTTAAACAAGGCAAAATAAAATGCTAAAATCCAAGATAATCATCATTAAGCTTCAACAATTAGAAATTAAAATCTTCTTTCAACTCTATCATCTACCTCTCATATCCCCAGTTTCTTACAGCAGATCATTTCATTATTGCATACATACTTGAATACATTAGTCTGAAAGATGAGACTTTTTATCTTCTTTAAACAGAATCAAAGTACCATTGCACATTTTAAAAATTAACATTAATTCCTTAACATAATCCATTATTCAGTCAGTATTAAATTTACAAATTGATAAAGGATTTTATTTTTTATTTTTTTAAGATTTTTTTTCACAATATCTTTATTCTATTTATTTTTTATTTTTTATGTGGTGCTGAGGATCGAACCCAGGGACTCACAAGTGCTAGGCAAGTGCTCTACCACTGAGCTACAGCCTCAACCCAATAAAGGATTTTAAATGCTCATGTTTAAGTTGTTCAAAATGGTAAATGAAGAAGTAACTTCTGACTTATAAAAAAAATCATGAGGTTGAAAAAAATTATGAGCTTTAAAAGGTAAACCCCCAAACAGATAAATATTATAGATTCAAAATTCTTAAATAAAAGAGCTAAGACAAATCCTAACGTGACAGCAGTAAGGGGAAAATTAGTGAACCAGGTTTAGTACAGAAGTCTTAGCTGAGGCATGATTATAAGGGGGATCTTTTCCTTTTGTGCGTCTACTGCTCATTGCTCTTGCCCCATACCCAACATTCATTACTTGCATGGCATCTCCATTTATTTATTTTTTATCTATTTCATTTTAAAATATTTCATGGATACCCAAGATCACAACACTGTTAACAAATCTGATCAATCTAACCTAGATTTATTTATTTTTCTTCCCAAACTCATGCCAAGTTATATAATTTTAATAGAGCACCTCAATCCTTAGTTTTCATTCCCTCAGTTCATAAGTTATTCAATAAGCACTTATTGAGCTCCTACTGTGTGATGTGATATGATGTGATCCAGGCAGATTAGAAAGAAGGAAAAAATATCCCTGCAACAGAGAAGCTGGCAGTCCAGTGCAGATGAGAAAATGACAACAAGCTAAGGAAATAAGCACCATGGCAGACCTATGCAGAGAGGGCTATGGAGTCCAAGGGATGTGAGGAATTCACTCTGCTCGAAGACTGAGACAGGTTCCAGAGAACAGGTGATATTTTGAAATATATCTTAAAAGGACGAATAGTTAAATACGGGTTAACACTCCTAGCACAGAGAAGTACATGTTCAAAAACAAATATGTGAAAGGGAATATAGATTTAAGGAATAGTAAGTAATTTTTTGTGTCTGGACTATAGGTATTGGGATAGGAACCAGTAAGGCAGAAGGAAGCCAGTGTGCAAAGGCTCTTCCATGCCATGCAAAGGAAATGAACCTTATTTGGCTCAAATTATATCCCCTACTACATACTGTTTCTATATGTATGTACTCCAGAATCATTAATCCAAAAGCAAATAAATGAATTTTAAGAATTTTCCAAAAGTCTACAAAGCAGCCTGGAAATTTTGAAGCTTTGAGTTTTAATCCAGAATGTAAGCAAGTTAATTTAATTAGAAAATATTAACCATTTAATATGGCAGGCACTGTTTGAGAAACCAGAGGAAAAGCATTGAACAAAACAAAAATTCAGACCACTACAGATCTCATTTTCTAGTGGGGATAAATTTGTAATAATGGTGTAGAGACCAAATTTAGTTTTGGAATCCCACTGATCTGTATATTAATCTACATTACTGTTTGTGTATTTCACCTGGGTATTAATTCAGAGTTTTTTCCAAAGTTCAGGAAAATAGTACTATATAACAGCAGTGACCCATAGGAATTTAGTTTCTCCATCTAACTGAAATCTACTAGGGGAAAACCTTGTGTATCTTCCATTAGGGGAAGTTGAAGACCCTGTGGCTATGCTGAGATATGCCACATTTGGCCCTACATTATGTGTTCACTTTGTTTCCAGAAAGATCTTTTGGCTATCTATTTGGGAACTTCAAATCTTGGGAGGGGGGTAAGGGTAGGGAAGCAGGTATAAAGGTGTTTGGATAGACTGACAAATGGGAAGAGAGAGTTTTTTTTTTTCTCTCAGAGATTAGGACCTGGGGTAGGGCTGGGTAGGGGTAAGGAAAAGAAGAATTTAGATACTGCACAGGTTATCTATAAAACTATAAGCACGTCATTGTTCCACTTCATGATGTATAATCAATGAATAAAAGTTTAGTCTGAATAGGGTGTCCTATATAAATGCCAAATAATATTTCCTCTGGAAAATACAAGTCTGAACAGCATTGCTTAAAACATTCTACTTGTGAACAGTTTAATTTTAGCATTAGGCTAAAATTATAGAAAGATAACTTTCATTCACATAACAAATCAGTGTTATTTCTTAACCTACATAAAATTCAAATGGGTCTTAGGAGAGGTGTGAAAAGAAAACTAACTGGAATGGCCATTTTGAATTCTAATTATTCATATATGAAATTGAAACACATATTACCTTCTGGAATATTAACAATGTCACTACGTTCCAAGGCCACATTTAAAAATAAAAGGTCTTTATAATAAAAATTATTAAAAGAAGTATAAAATAGGATGAATTGGTATTTAAAAGTTGGAAAAATACTTACAAGTTTTTCTTATTATTACCATGCATTTAAAAGACATACTGTGTTTTATAAGTAGCAACCTATATCCAATATATGCATATGTATACTATCAATGTGAATCCATAAGTAAATATTTCATTAAACAAGGAGGAAAAAAACTTTCCACATTCCCTCCCAAAGCTTTTCATGTTAAAAAAAGAAATATTTGAGTTCTCCTGGTGAGGTGACAGAAAGCTACTTAGTGTTCACAGATGCATTAGTGTGGGGTGACTAGAGCATCATTAAAGCAACTGGAAGAAGTAAATTACTAAAAGTACCATCTACTAGTTTGAAGAGTTAATGTACTGTTCTCCCCAAAGTGCACCGAGAAGAGAAGAACTTTTAACTTTCCAGCAGCATAATGCCAATATATGCTACACATTATGAGCAATGGGTCTTCTTAATAAAATAATTCATAAGTACATGTGTCTGAACACACACAGACATAGATAGATAGATAGATAGATAGATAGATAGACAGAAAACTGTGCACACAACTTACACAGTATGAGTTTTGACTATTCCTTAATTTACACTTTATAAAATATAGGAGATTGGCTCCACAGCATAATGTCCTCTAAAATCAGAGTCCAAACTCCATCCAGGGATACAAAGGACAAACTGATGGCTGCTTTCTGAAGGAGAGATGGAAAATTTTACTGTTGTAAAAAGCATGAAGAAACAGACATATGCTTTTACCAATTTTTGTATTTACTAATGTCAAATGACATTTATATGCTACCTTTAGATTCCCAAAAACTTAATAATAAAAGTAATCAACTAACAGTAATCCTAGTGTTTACATACATGATGTATGTAATAGCAACAATAATTCTCTAAGCAGGTATCACTACTATTATCTTATTTGACATTTGTCAGAGGAGGAAAATGACTTTAAAGAGCTAAAAATACTTGACCATGGTCACTGTTGCTAGTAAGAGGTGAAGTGAAAATTCAAATCCACGTTTGTCTGTATCTAACTCCTTTTGCTTATAATACCAATTTAGTAGCAGAAAGCTATCCATTCACTTTGTTACATGTAAAATCATCTCCTACTACACGTATAGCTGCTGAAAATAGTGAGGGATAGGATGATCTCATAAGAATCTTTAACTCAAGGAACTTCATTTCTAGTTATGGAAATAAGACCCAGTCCCATATATGATGTAGAGGATATAACTAGAGCCTAATGAGTCATCTGGGTAATAAGCTTTAGGAGACAGAATGGAGAAGAGGAAGATACAGATAGGAAAAATGGATTAGTGGCATCTTGTGGAGGTGATGGATTAAGCTAGGATTTAATGAACAGGTAACATGTGAATGACCGAGGTGACAGTTTAGTCAGATACAATGCTCCAGATATGTATATCCGCTTTCTTTTGACGTAAAACTTAGAAGTTTGAGTGGTATCTCAATTTTGTAAATATCATTATCATTGCCTCCAATTTTGATTTTCCTCTTGGCATTGCTTTTCAGTGAATAGAACATACCATCTACTCATTTGCATAGGCCAGCAACTGGGAGTCACTCCCCATATTTGGTACAACATCAAATCCTGTCATTTTTATCTCCTAATTATACCTTGAACTTAATCAGTTCTTTCCATTTCCATATTCAATAATGTTTAACCTGGATGATTGCAAATAATCTAACTAGTTTCTTCTCATCTAATCTTGCCCCCCTTTAATCCCTTCTTTGCAGGACCGCTAGAGAAGTGATATAAGTCAATCATATCACCCCTTCAATGTTTTCCCATTACATATAGGATAGATACCGAAATCCTCAACATCTTCTATAAACCCCATATTACTGCTTCCCAATCAACTTCTCTAACCTGTTACTCTCTCCAGCATCAGTTTACATCCAGTTGGTCAAATGTTCCATCCTTCTTTTCACCTCAGTACATTTATGCATTTCCCCCCTCTTTTCCTTTCTGTCGCTTCCATCTCTTTCCTTTATTAATTCTTTCTTATCTTTCAGATGTCGGCTTACTTATCTGACCCTCCAGAATAGACTGAGTCATTCTTAAGATCACTTACATAATTACATACTCTCTAATTTTACCAGAATGTACAATTCTTTTAGGGCAAGAATTATGTCTGTTTTGTTCATCATTATGTATTCAGTAAACAAAGCAACATTTCACACTTAGAAGTATAAAATAATATTTGGTAACTAAAGAAGTGAATTGAAAAGCACCATAAGCAAAGATGAAAGCATAAGCTCACAGATAGAAATGAGGATGTCCCATCTGGGGAACTAATTATAGCATGAGTGTAGCTTTAGCACAGGGTTCTTTGCTCACTAAATATATTAGTCTGGCTGATTCAGAGAGTTCATATAGAGGGAAATAAAGAAGACAATATTAGAAAGGAAGTTTGTGAAGGACCTAAAATATTAAGATCAGTATGTCAGAATTTAGTCTACTGGCAATAGAGAACAACTGAAGATTTAAGGTTGTACAGAACAGCCTATCAGAATATGCTGCTATTCCAGCTGTACTTGTATTCTGCATTTCAGTCTAGTGCTTCTTTTTTTTTTTTTTTAAATATTTTTTAGTTTTAGATGGACGGAATACCTTTATTTTATTTACTTTTATGTGGTGCTGAGGATTGAGCCTGGTGCTTCATATGTGCTAGGTAAGTACTCTACCACTGAGCTTCAGCCCCAGCCTTCTAGTGCTTCTTAATACCTGTCCCTATCTTCCATAAATCCAGATTATCTATGTTGGGAGAGATTTCTGCCCAAGAGAACTGCTATATGTTATAATGATTTGCTCACAGTGATTTCCCCCACTGAGTATGTCTATAGTAAAATTTCATACTTTTAAAGAAACCATCCTTCATTCTCCTATTTAGACTTAAGGTCTGAAAAGAAACAGACTAAGATCCCCCATCTCTGTGTACATGGATTGGTCCAGATATTGATAGGGGACATAGGCCAAGCTAATCTAGGTTTATCCTCAGTTTTTTTTTTAATGTTTATTGAAAACAGGTGAAAGAGGATCACTTTCCTTTCAGTAAGGTAGGCTACAATAATGACAGTCCACAGCGGTCATCAGTAACCAGATGTCCACCTTTAAAATAATGAAGCTGACCTTCAGAGGCAGCTAGGTATAAAAAGGAGTCTTTAGTAGGTTCAAGTCTGTAGTTCCAGCCTGTTTTCCATTAAGACCTTATCCCAACTTGTTGTTTGGTTATATAAGTTGAAAAGACGTTTATTCTCTTAAGCTGGTTAGAGTTGGTTTTCCATAATTTACATTCTTGACTAATAAAAAAATCAGAGAAATAATGTGAAGGTGCATTAGGAAAATATTTTAATGGATGTTTGTACATCATTGCGTAACCCCACAAAGACTTGGTAGATTTTTTTTTTTAACTTGGATTTTTAACTGTTCTTTTCTCTTTTTTAGAATCTTTATTTTTTTATTTTTATGTGGTGCTGAGAATCGAACCCAGTACCTCACGCATGCCAAGCGAGCGCACTACCCCTTGAGCCACATCCCCAGCCCTAAACTGTTCTTTTCTATGTCACTTCTACATTCCCAACACCACAGGCAGAGCCTGGTCCATAATCAGTGCTTTTTAACTACCTATTGAATTGAATTGTGATAGACCCCTTCTGTGGATTTTTAATTGTCTTACATTTTCAACTCCAATATGCTCTACTTGTATGTCTGTTGTGCTGCCTGATAACTCCCTATTTTGCTTTCTCCTGTTAAGATTTGATTCCGGACACCCCTGTCCAACTCATTCACTTTTGTTTTTTTCAACTTTCTTCTTCTTCCTAGTACACTCACTGACTCATCCAGCTTTCTAACCTTTATCAAGTGAAATAAAGTCATTTTGTCATGGTTTGCTCATCATTCTTACATAATATCCAAGTTAATCTATAGGGTTAGAGTTATCTATACTCTGACATTAATTCTTTCCCTAGGAATACAATAGAAAAGCAACAAGTAGCTCATATGATTTGGGCTCAGTTTCAAGCCCTGTTCTTGATGCTGGTTTTGTAGGTCAGGTTAACCAAACAAAAACATGTCTATAGTTTTTCTTTTCTTCTATACAAATGCCAAGGTCCAAGTTTAATATCCTAGTTTAAGCTGTCTTTTAAAGTACAAGAACTGATATTTACATGCGGGAATTAGGAAGAGGAAGATAACACAAAGAGGATGCTAAAAATTTTAGATGGAGAGTAGCCATTTTTCTAACAAGCAAAGAAAGGTTTGATGGTGGGGATCTGAACTCAAGGAAATTTCAAGAAAATTATTCAATCCTTTGCCTATTCATTCAATCCCCCAAGGAAAAAAAAATATTGAAGAAGGCCTTATTCACATTATTGTTACAGAGAAATAGAAAGGAGTCGAAATTCAGTTAATTCCTACTTTGTATTAGACACTAATGCTAAGCCCTTTACATATATATCTCATTTAAAGATACAATCATCACAATGACATAGAGAGCTAGGCATTTTCAATTTATAGATGAGAGAACAAGGCCAAGTCAATAACCTGTTAAGAAACATCACAAGTTATTTAAAAAAAAAAAAAACGGAGCTAGAATTTGATCACAGATGTGTTCCCACTGAGACTGGATTAGCTAGACTTTCAGAGTACCTTCACTCTAGTCACATCTATGCTAACCATTGTCTGAATCTAACCTATATTCCAATTTTAGTGTTCATGTGATTCTAGGCATAGAAAGTCCTAGTACCTTATATCTGCCCCTTGAAAGTTATATCCAGTCTTCATGGCACTTAAAATTATTTCTTTTCAAAGGCTTGTATTAGCCAAAGTTAATCTGCCCCACCTCACATTTGCAAAGTCCTATATTTAGGTTTTTTTAGTGTGATGCTAATTATTGAATGCTTTGTAATAATACCTTGGTTCCTCTCTTTCTTCCAGTAGAAGATTGAGGTATCAGATAACTATGAAAGATAAAATCATCTATAGTTTTCTTCATGCTTCAAATAAATAAAAATAATAGAAATACAGTAAAAGTTGGGCCCGTTGAGTTCTAATAATGAAGGTTCTATATATTCACCACCTAGTTTGAGAAATACATTATAATCAATAACTTTTCAGATTCTCTCTTTGATCCCAACTTTCTTCCCTCATTCTGCTAGTAGGTAACTATTATTCTGAAACCTGTTATCATTCATTTTCTCTTTTGTGGTTTTGCCATGTACATATGCACCCACAGCATCTTCTTTGTATTGTGCTTTTCTTCCTAATTTCTGCATGTAAATATCTATTTCTGTACTCCAAAGACAGTCTAAACTAGGATATTAAAGTCAAGCCTGGAAGTATGTGTAGAAAGAAGAAAGAATGCAGAAAAAAATTTATTTTTGTTTAACCTAATTAGGGCTATGTAGGTACTCAGTAGTTTGTGCCATCCATGCTATTACCTTTTATTTAAAGTTGTGCCATGATAAATTTCAAAAAAGATTGCAGAATAAAAAATTATGGTATAAATATACAATGGAATATTGTATGACCATTAAAGTGAATGAATTATCTATATACATGAACATTGATGGATCTCACATAAGAGACCAATTCTTAGAGAAACATAATTATATTCATAAAAATTTTCAAACATGGAAAACTAAACAATATGTTGTTTAAGAGTGAATATGTCCATGGTAAAATTATAAGGAGAAGCAAAAGAATGGTAAATACATTACAGGATATTGGTTATTAGTGGCATATACAGGGAAGAAATTTAGAATTTGGAGGGATCCAAGGGGAAATCCAAAAAGGTGTTCATTATAATCTGTTTTTTTTAATATTTACTTTTTAGTTTTAGGTGGACACAATATATTTATTTTAATTTTTTTATGTGGTGCTGAGAACCGAACCCAGTGCCTCATGCATGCTACGCAAGCACGCCATCACTTGAGCCACATCCCCAGCCCAAAATCTGTTTTTTAAATGAGGTAGTGAAGGCATAGAACCTTAATTGTCAAAACTCAAAAGATCCATATTTTCAACCAAATGACTTCTCCCTTTCTTGCTATCTACTATGAAGAGGAGGAAGTAAATGAAAGATAAACATTTTCAGGGATTTAATCAATGAAAGTATCTACCAGGAGTTTTGCTATACTGGGGAAAAAAAAAAAAAAAAACTGTTATCAGAGAGACCTGGATTTGAATCCTAGTTCTACATATACTATAATTGTCTATTACTACTGTTAGGGATTTAGACAAAGACAACTGATATTTAAAACATTATGCATTGCAATGCTTTATATATATTCCTTAGATCAAGTATATGGTTAATGTCCACAGAGATACTTTTTCTACTTGATAGAGCAAAAATTAAAAGAACTGTACTGAAATAAAAAAAAAAGTGACTCAAAATCAACAGTTACAGAAAAAAGGTTCAAATATGTTTCCTAGATGTAAAAAGAATAATTTTAGAAATATTTTCAATAATAAAAGATTGAAATAAAAATTATAGTCGGGCTGGGGATGTGGCTCAAGCGGTAGCGCGCTCACCTGGCATGCGTGCAGCCCAGGTTCGATCCTCAGCACCACATACAAACAAAGACGTTGTGTACGCCGATAACTAAAAAATAAATACTAAAAATTCTCTCTCTCTCTCTCTCCCTCTCTCACTCTCTCTTTAAAAAAAAAAAAAAAATATATATATATATATATATATATATATATATATATATATAGTTAACCCTGAATTGACCAAATATACAGGTTAAGTAGAATTCCTCATTTCTTAAGAATAATGATAACTAAAATTTTACTATACTTATATTGTGTTATTCATTTGAAAAGTGCATAAAAACACATACACACACACACATGAAGACACACATTGTTTGTTTTTGTAAGACTAGGATTATGTTAAACATATTGTTCTGCAATTCATTCTCAATACTGTCATAAATATTTTTCCATGTCAGAATATACAGGTCTTCTTTGTTCTTTTTAATATTTACAAAGAATGCCATTATCTAAGGTTACCCTGATTTATTTAGCTAGACTCACACATTTTGCTTGTTTCCAATGTTAGATGACCAACCTTGTATTTATATCTTTCTGTATTCATGATATTTTTTCTGTAATATAAATTCCTCAAAATCCGATTGCTGAGTCACAGTGCATGTGTTTTTTGAGTTTTGTTAGATTCTCACAAATAAAGATACAAAAATTGTTGTAATTCACATTCCCACCAACAGTATACACAAATACCAGCTTCCACATATTCTTATCAATAATGGATACTCTCAATAATCTTTTATTTTTGTTTTTGCCAAAATATGAAAAAAGTTATTTCATTTTTATTTGTAATTTATTTATATGCATTTATAGTCATGTTCTTTTTAGTTGAACATCATTTCATATAATTTTTGGTAATGTGTCAATATTTCATTTTTATATGAAATGTTATCCATATACATAGCATTTTGTATGTACCAAATATTATCTTTCAACCTATTGCTTTTTCCTTACTGTTGTTTATAGGTGTTCAATTTTCATATTGTCAAATCTGCCAGTTTTTTCTCCTTTATATGTTTTAGGTTTCATGCTTCACTTAGGAAAGCAATTTATATAAAGAGATTATTTTTTTAAAAGAACTCACATCTATTTTCCTTTAATCTCATGTACCTTTATTAATGATGAAATGATGTTATCAACTCAAGCTTTTTATGACTCCATCAAGAGAGATGAAGTCCTTTTTGCACATCTAGAGCTACTGTTCTTTATTTCTCATGTTTCTCACTCTCTCTGTTTTAGTTAGCTTTTCCACTGCTTTGACTAACCTAACGGACCCAATCAAAACAACTGTAGACAGGAAAAGATTATTTGAGGGCTCACGGTTTCAGAGGTCTCAATTCATAGATAGCAGGCTCCATTCCTTGGGGCTCAAGGTGAGGAAGAACAGCATAGTGGAAGAGTATGATGGAGGGAAGCAGCTCACATGACGATCAGAAAGCAGAGAGAGAGATCCCCATTTGCCAGATACAAAATATATACCCCAAAGCCACAGCCCCAATGTCCCACCTCCACCAGCCACACCCTACTACTTCAGTTACCACTCAATTAATCCCTATCAGGGGATTAATTGACATTGGATTAAGGCTCTCACAACCCAATCATTTCACCTCTAAACCTCTTGCATTGTCTCACACCTGAGCTTTTGGGGGACACCTCACATTCAAACCATAACACTCTCTTTTATATTATATATTTTAGAAATGACCAAAACATTCTCATTATACCAATTCAACTAATATAGATGTTTATACAGACAAAATTAATAATTTCTTCTGTCTCTTCCAATCTTGTCATAAAAATAAGAGTATCTTTCTATAACTTTATGTAGACCATAAAATATATGTACAAATCTATAAACACATGTAAAGAGACTTTCCCCTTATTTTTATAAACATGAAATGATGGTTACTTTACATTTTCAGTTTAATAGGATTAAAAGATGCCTAGGATTAAGAGACTTCTGTGTGTTTCAATGAGGATATTTTCAGAGATGAATGGTATGGGGGACAGCAAACAGTGGGGAGATCTACCCTGAATGTGGGCAGCACTGTCTAATAAGATAGTGACCTGGATGGAACAAAAGGCAGAAAGGTAAGAAGTCAGGTAGAAGCAGGCTTACTTTTTTGAGTGGGTGCTTTGATTGCTGCTGCAAACAGCTGAGGATAATGGATTTCAGCTCATTCAAAGTAAAAGCTGACTAGTGATTCTCCAGGGACTTTCTAGGCTTTCGGTCTATATCATTGGTCCCTCTTGTTATAAAGTTCCAACTTCTTGGGCTTAGCAGGTACTAGTTTCTCCAGCTCTTTGGTATGCAGTTGGCAATTATGAGACTATCCATCTTCTGATTCTGTAAGCCAATCTAATAAATTCCTTTTCATAATCATAAATATCTATCTATTCTCTCTCTCTCCATATATATATATTTTTTCAGTTGGTCATTAATAAAGGAGAGTGGAATTAAAAAAAAGTAAAAGTGAGTTTTTTTTAAATATTATATAAAAGATATTCCTAAGTGAAACAAGAAAGCCAGAACACATAAAGGGGATAAAAATATTTTACATGTATATATATATATATATATATAGATAGATAGATAGATAGATAGATAGATATAGATATAGATATAGATAGATAGATATAGATATACATATACATATATATAGAGAGATATTTTCCAGGTATATCTGTTCCTTTAGAGAGCCCTAACATGCATGGATATTTTCTGCATTATCCTATATGTTTATTTTACATAAAAAGATTACATGGATATTTCGCTAGGATATATGTTTTAAATCATTATTTGTATATCTGAAAATTCTCTGTTATAAATGTCATTAATTATTTAACTGATAACCTATTGTTAGACTTTCAGGTTGTTTCATTTTGCCAAATGGTTGCATTCATCATTGTTCTCACTCCTCTTTCTAATCCCATGAAATCTTCTGGATCCTTTTACTTTCACCCTTTCTTCTCACCTCCATTCCTATGTTTTTTAAACTTTATTTATTTATTTTTATGTGGTGCTGAGGATCCAACCCAGTGCCTCACACGTGCTAGGCAAGTGCTCAACCACTAAGCTACAACTCAGGCCCTCATTCCTATGTTTAATAAAGATAGTTTAATGTATTTTGTTATCAGTTTGTGCTATCCAATATGGTAGCCATTAGACACATGTGACTATTGTGTATCTGAAATGTGGCTAGCTTGAATTGAGATGTTTTATAAGTACAAAATATAAGGTGGATTTATAAGACTCAACATAAAAATATAATACAAAATTTCTCAAAAAAATGTATGTTCATCACACATTGAAATAACATTTTAAATACTTAAATAAAATATTATTAAATTTCATTTCACATACTTTAGTTTTTACTTTTAAAAACATGGCTACTAGAAAAAAATCTAGAATTACATATGTAGCATATCTTGTGTAGGATACATTGTAAGAACTCCATTGATGCTCACAATCTTGACTAGTACCAAGCCCTGTATATGTATTGTTTTTTCCTATACATAAAGTTTAATTTATATATTAAGCACAAAAAGAGATGAACAATATTTAATAATTAAATGGAAAAAATATTGTGATATGCATTAAATTTTTACTTACAAGAAGCAATTTACAGCATATTTTTGGCATAATCAAACTGCCATCCTCACTCTTGTGCTTTGGAGCCATTAAGTAAAAGAAGACTTACTTGAAGACAGACACTGTGATAACGAGATAGACATTCTGAAATCCAAGGTTACTAAGTGACAAATGAGTAAAGTAGCATATAGCATGGATATATCTGTTGGTTAAAACGTTGATTTATACCCCTGGCCGGATGGAAAGGGATGGCATGAGATTTTATCACACTA
The DNA here is from genome assembly GCF_048772815.1 of Callospermophilus lateralis. NCBI lineage: Eukaryota > Metazoa > Chordata > Mammalia > Rodentia > Sciuridae > Callospermophilus > Callospermophilus lateralis. The sequence goes on from NC_135325.1 coordinate 101,236,939, forward strand.
CTAGGAACAGTGTGCAATTGAAATTTGAATTGTTTACTTCTGGAATTTTCTATTTAATATCTTTAGACCATGGTTGACCATGGATAAACGAAACTGTGGAAAGTTAAATCAGGTATAATAAGCTTAAGCAAGTACCGTATTTGTAATGGACAGCTCTATTATAGAATATTTTTACATTTCCCTTATAAAATATCCTTCTAATTAAATAATTCTAGTTTGTTACTTTATCAGAGGTAACCTTCCTTTTAGTTTACATTTAGTTATTTTTGTAGAGAGTCAGGTTCATTGCACATTATTTTCCTCTAATTTTGAGGTATGTATTCTCATTCATATATTTTTTGGCTTAAATTTTTTTCTTAGAATTTTCACTGGTATATGAGAGTGTTATACTTCTAAAATTCTGGCATATTCTCAAATCTCTCTGACCCAAACAGACAAATGATACCCTGATTAGGCATAAATGCTTGCTTGTTTTGAACCTTTTTTCTCTTACAAATGTCAAGATGCTATTATATTACATTGCCATTTAGCTTCTGTGATATAGATGAGAAAACCAATAACAGTTTGATTATTTTTTTTTTGTTTGTAGATAATTTGATCTTTCTGCCAGGAGGTTTGGAAGATTTTTTTCTTTATCACTGGAGTTCAGAACGTTTATTACTGTATATTTCACCATAAAATGAGTACCCAACTTATATACATCCTTTTGTAGACCAGCTTTTGGTTTTGTTAGTTCCAAATTTAAATTTTGTAATTAATTTTAGCCTGTATCTTTATTAGTTTTGCAGAGCAACTTTTGTGAGATATGTATGTATGTGTGAGATATTTATGTATATACATACATAAATATATATATATATGAATATATATGTTCTTTTTCTATTTCCCTGAGTTTTGAATGTTTTTTTCAGTATTTCTTTAAATTCACTTAACACTATATATTTTCCTTTGTATGGTTTTAGCTACATCCCTAGATTTTCAAATAATCTTGCTTTCACTTTTAAGTAATTTTAAATTTGATTCTTTTCCCTCTTTGATTGAAAAATTACTTACAAAATGTATTTTATGGTTCCAAGCTTTTTTCTGTTTACTTTTTATCATCTTGATTTTTGCTGATTTCTAGGTTTATGGGACAATAGTCAGAGAATGTGACCTATATGTACTCTGCTTAAGAATTTATTTAGATTTTCATTGTGGCAAAATACATGATCAATTTCTTGTACATTGTTCAGGAGCACAAGATATGAATATGTATTCTTTTGCATCACAGTATATAATTCTATGTATTTGTCAAAATATTAGGTCAAGCTTCATAATTATATTATTCAAATCCTTTGTATTGTTACATTTTGCCTAATTGCTTTTCAAATTCTGAGAAAATTGTATTCTACAACTGTCATTAGAATCTTATCAAATGCTTTGTGTATCCTTCCAAGTAGTACTTACAATAAATATTTGTTTAATAAATGAATCCTTCTAGGTTCTATTTTAATGCTTTCGGCCTTGAATGCCACTTTATTTGATACTGATGTCCTTATCCAATTCTGTTTATTGAAACTGTCCTGGATTATTTCAATTTGAAATATTTTCATAATTTTCTTTGTTTATCTCTTGCATATGTTTACTTAGCTAAATGTATGAATCTGGGTGCTTTTGTCTGGGAATAAAAGATGTCAACCAGGTATTATGGTAACCTATAAAAGGAGATATTTGTGGGTGGAACAAGGAAGAGGACTCCATGTCATACCTCACCATGTGCTTTGTAAATGGACCTTTACTTTACTTGTATGAAATCAAACAAATATCACCAGAATATGAAACACTAAACAAGCTAGATATCCTGACCATAGAGGCTATTGTGCTTCAGGGCAGCTCTGGGGCAACCACATGAACAGATAATTGGGCCTGTGAGCTGACAAAACAACTTGTACCCACACCATTAAACAACTGTAATTCACTCTTGAGTCTAGGAGAAATTCCATTGTTTATTGCTATAAAATAAACTCTATAAAACTTATAAATATGGAGAAAGAATTTAACATCATGCTGCATAGGGCATCTTATATCATAGAATACTAATAAAAACTTTTATATTATAGAAATACATTTTAATAATGTGCTTAAGAATAATTATACTTTGAATGATTTTCATGAAAGAGATCTTTTCCTACACTTTCTTCAGTATTATGACTAGATTTTCTCTTCCTATATTAGGTTAATAAATTACTTAGATTTTAAAGGCTATGGTGAATTATAGATTCAACTAAAACATGGACTTCTAAAATGGTTTGCATCCTTCCACATTGGCAGAATTTAACTGCTACTATGAATTACTTGTTAATTATGTTGTTTATATTTTTTATACTTGAGACTTTTAACATGTTTAGTATGTTTCACTTTTTCCTGCATAAAGATTCAAAAAAATGTATGTGTGTGTGTGTGTGTGTGTGTGTGTGTGTGTGTGTGTGTTGCTGTGGATCATATTTTAAAATGGAAAAAAGAAGGTAGAGTGTATTTTTGATTTATCATTTATATGGTTGCAAAACTAGAAAAACTAAAGAGTAACAAATGAAGGAAAAAGTACTCAGTAAAATACAGCTCAGATTATCAAATTAATATTTTAAAAAGCTTACCACTAAGCCTGAATTTTCAGCATTGAATCACTACTTTAGAATTTGAAGGGGATTTTCAGACTATCTAGTCTAGTGAGTTACAAATTCAAATTTCTACATGGGCCTGGTAAGTAAGAGAAATGAGTGAAATGGGTAAGATAGGATACTATGGGCTGGGTGAGGGGCTGTAGGAACCCAAAGAGTATGTGTTCTATTTCACTGAAGTGATGCTGCTCAGCTTCAGCTGGTCATTGCTATGTGGAAACACAGGCCTGAGGTTGTTAGACTTTCTAATAATTTGAGACAAGTTGGAAATCAACAATTTTATGTGAATTCTCTTCCTTTTAAATGCTGATAACTAATTCAATTTTTTAAAATGTTACTATTTAAGAATATATCTTTGGGACATAAAGCCTGGATAGGATGCTAGATTTAAATCTCTGATCAAGTTCAACACTCCTATTCTGCATAAAGGAATATGGAAAAATAGATTTGTCACTTTAATGTTGGCCACATGTAGTAGAAATAACAAGGGATCTGAACTTAAGAAGATCAGAGTTCCAATTCTAACTCTGTTATACAACTAGTGAGTAACCTTAGGCAAGCTGTTTGAACTCTCTGAGCCACAGTTTCCCTCTCCATAAAATAAAGATGATAATATCTATTTCATAGGATAGTTGTGAAGATTAAATAAAAGCCACATGTAGAAAGTACACATGGTGGATCTTGGTAATAGAAAAATCAGCACTTTTGCCTCTTTCCACTACTCTGTATCTATACTTTGGTTTTCGTTTCATTTTGTTTTGTTTTAATTAATTTTTTAATTTATATGTGACAGTGGAATGCATTATGATTCTTATTACACATATAGAGCACAATTTATCATATCTCTGATTGTACACAAAGTATATGCATACCATTCGTGTCTTCATACATGTACTTAGGGCTGGGATGTAGCTCAGTGGCAAAGTGTATGCCTTGCATTCGCAAAGCCCTGGGTTTGACCCCCAGTTCCAAAAAAGACAAAAAAAAAGAACCCCACCAAAAAAAAAAAAAAGGTTAAAAAAAAAAAACACCTTAGGGTAATGATGTCCATCTCATTCCACAGTCTTTCCTACCCTCATGCCCCCTCCCTTCCCCTCCAACCCCTCTGCCCTATCTAGAGTTCATCTATTCCTCCCATGCTCCCGCTCCCTATCCCATTATGAATCAGCCTCCTTATATCGAAGAAAACAATCAGCATTTGGTTTTTTGGGATTGGCTAACTTCACTTAGCATTATCTTCTCTAACTCCATCCATTTACCTGAAAATGCCATGATTTTATTCTCTTTTATTGCTGAGTAATATTCCATTGTGTATATATGGGGATTGAACTCAGACTCAGAGGCACTTGACTACTGAGCCACATTCCCAGCTTGTTTTTGTATTTTATTTAGAGACAGGGTCTCACTGAGTTGCTTAGAGCCTTGCTGTTATTGAGGCTGGCTTTGAACTCACAACTCTTCTGTCTCAGCCTCCCGAGCCACTGGGATTACAGGCGTGAGCCACTGTACCCAGCCCCTACTTTGTTTTATTATTTCTTTTTTCAGTAGAAATTCCTTGTACTTGGAGTTATGTTAGGCCCCACCTCCTACTAGAATGTAAGCTTCACTAGGGTAGGGAATATATTTATTTCTCTTCACTGCTATGTTCTCAGTCCTAAAAATGTGCTGTCTGACACAATAGGTGATCAAATAAATACATGCTGTATAGATTGATTAATGATTTCAACAAATTCTAATACATTGATTCTATCTCTTTAATGCAGGAATAAATGCAAGTACAAAAATGTACATGTAATCTGAGTCCATAAACCAAGTTAATGCTGTACCTGGAAATTAAATTCATGTCAATTTCCCTTTCTATAATTATTTCCATTGCATTATCAATGTCTGCCAAAATTATGCAATGTTCTATGTGAACATCAACCCCTCTTGGGGTTATAAAGGCAGTCTATTTCTCACACTTCTACTGAATTTGATGGTCAATGGCAGTTGTAGTAGTCTAATGCTCTACTGATTCTTCTAAGTTTTTCATCCTGACAAAAATATGGTTACATAGAACAGCAGAGTGTACTTTAAAATACTGTCAAATGAACGTTCATTACTACAAATTTTGGTTGAAGCTCAACTCAATCCTACAAGGTAGATAGGGCTAGATTTTCCTCATTTTACAAAGATATGAAATACCCAGCAACAACAAATTCATCATATGTAGTTTCTAGTAATAAACTACAGTTCCAAAATATCATTTTATATTCAATGGACTCATCCAAGATTTTCTTGCTATAGCATCAACTATTGTTTCCCCAAATTTGGGTTTTTTTCTTCCCCTCATCTGTTAGACAATACCCCACATGCCTTGGGTCCTATTTCCAATCTTGGTTACTACTTATACTTTTATTTACTATGAATTCTCTAAACATTATGGGCCAAAGTATTATGAGTTTATACAAAAATGAACAAATCAAGGACCTGCCTTAAAGATTTTTCATTCATAAGTGCAACATTAATTTTTAGCGTAGTGAAAATATCCATCCCTTGCAAGAAATGTTATTTCCTTCAAATGGAGTATATGAGGAGGAAAGAGGGAATTTACTTCTCAACTCTGCCTCCCTGTTAGAACCCTCTAGGGAACTTTAGAAAATATCAAAGTTATATTAATTTAAGGTAGCATCTGGGCAGTGGACCTCTCCTTTCCTTTCCCCAACCCACTCCCCTCCTCTTTCCTTTCCTTCTCTCCCAACCTCTTCTGTGTATTTGTGTGCTAGGGATAAACCTAGGACATCACACATTCTAGGTAGGCAAGCACTGTACCACTGAGCTACACTCCTAACTCTAGGAATTGTACTGTTTTAAAAGTTCTCATAGTGATCCAAATGGAGAGCCAGGTTTGAACCACTGGTCTAAAGGAAAGAAAAAGGCAAAAGACTAATAAGCAAAATATAATTGACTTTCCTTTTTCATTATAGTGTCAGTCATTTAGTTAAATTGTTTTTTATATCAATTATATTTTTAAAATTTTTCTTAGAGAAGTAGCATTCTTGTATTTTAATCTTCAGTTTTTAAAAGAAAAATATTACCTTCTCTCAAACTTAACCATCAGTTTCCCTTGATGAAGATATAAATCTGAGCAAATTTGTATTTACAGGGTTTGACAAGGAAGTAACCCAGTAAACGAATCAAAATTGAAATAAGTATTTTTTTTTACATAAAATTCAAGTGAGACTTGGTTTATGTCCCAAGTTCTGCCTCTTTGTTATCTAGTTTGTCTTATTTGAAAGAACACCTGTTTGTCCCTCTATTTTTATCTACAACCTGGGTTTGGGATAATCCATATAAATAATTTTGGTTTACTTATTCATATGTATTTTTTCTCGTAAAAATCCCATCTTTTTATATGTTCCACATTTTGTACAACAGAAGTTTCTGGGATATTGCATCAGCCTTAGAAAGAGAAAATTTTAAAGACTGGTCTAATAAAAAGGAATAACAATTGTATACAAATTGAAATTTGAGAAATAGAGATGTTCTCCACATAGGCAAGTACAAGGTCCCCCCAGCCTTGGCCAGGACTGTAATATTGGCATCTACAATTTTGTTGAAATGGCTTTCATGACATTGAAAGTTGAGATTGAAATAAAATATGTGCTTATTCTGTAGCTATGATAATATTTGTATATCTTCCTCTCCACTTTCCAGCCTAATATATCCATACTGTATTCATCTTCTTAAAAATGTATATTCAATGATTATGCTGTATCCCTCCCTACTTTATATATAGCAAAGGTCTCTCATTTCCTAATATATTTAATTCAAAGTATTTAACCTGAGTTTCAAGGTCTTTTAATAATCTGGCCCTACCTAACTTACTTTCTATTGATTTCAAACGTATCTTCCATGCCCATCAAGCTGGTTTCCATTTGTACTATAAAAATACCAGGTCTCATCTTTGCTTTCCTCTGAATTGTTCTCAATTTGAAAAGATTTCCCCTTTCACTCCGCCTCTTCCACCTATCTTTTGAGTTTAGCTCAAGTTCCAATTCCTTTATGAAGACTTTCTGTATTACTCTAACTGATCTCTCCCTTTTCTAACATCCTAAAATACTCACCTTTCCCCCGGTGGTATTTTATTAAATATAACCTTGTCACTATTTTAGTTACTTTAAGTATGTCAGCCCTATAAAGTACTCAAGGGAATTACTTATCCCTCTTATATCCCAATAGTTTCTAACTAGCTAGGCACATGACACATGGTTAAGACATAAATATTTTCCAACATCTAACTGATTACTAGTGTTCCCTAGTAGACTGGGCCTATAGACACTGTCAATTTTGTCAACAGAGGCTGCAAAAATTCTGCCAGAGATTATGTCTGCATAGAAATAAGCCTCTAGCATAAATTGTGATAACTGCCACTAGAGAATTCACCTGTAGTTAAGTGACTTCAGGCACATTGCTTGGAACTCTTACAGGCTCTTATGCCAGGTTTTCTACTGTTATAATACAGCTAAGCAATGTGCTAATGTGATGGTGTAAATTTTTCAAGTAATTCATTATAAATCTCTGCTACCTATTAATTTTATGACATGGCTTTGGCATTCTAATTTCTAATAGGTTATGTCTCATAATTACCATGGATTAGATTTGTGGAAAAGTTGGACATACTCTGTGTCTTAGTCCACTTTATTTACATATACCAGAATCCCACAGACTAGGTAATTTTTAAACAATAGAAGTTTGTTTGGCTCATTGTTCTGGAGGCAGGAAACTAAGAGCACAGCATTAGCATCTCAGGAGGGACTTTCTGCTGCTTCATCCCATGGTAGAAGGTGGAAGAGGAGTGAGTGTGAGACACAGAGCAAGACAGAGCTGAATTTGCTTTAATCAGAAAACCATTCCTATGATAAATACATTTATACATTCAGAAGAACAAAGTTCTCATAATTTTATCAACTCTTAGTGGTTTCACCTTTTAATACCACCACAATGGTAATTAAATTTCAACATAAGTTATTTTGTGTGTGTGTGTGTGTGTGTGTGTGTGTGTGTGTGTGTGTGTGTTTTGCTGGGAATTGAACCCAGGGCCTTGTGCATGCAAAGCAAGCTCTCTACCAACTGAGCTATGTCCCCAGCCCTTCAACATAAGTTTTGGAGAGGGCATTCAAACCACAGCACTCTGGGAACAAAATTTTAGCATTAAAAACTTTATTTTCTATGAAAAGTCTACTTTCAAAGTTCAATGTTTTATCATAAATGAGAAAAATAAGATCAAATTTTCATTGAAAAATATATTCAGAAGATAAAAAATTAAATTGGGGCTGAGGATATAGGTCAACTGGTAGAGTGCTTGCCCCCAAATGCACAAGCCCTGGGTTCAATCCCCAGCACTACACACACGCACACACACACACACACACACAAAAAAAAATATTCCATGATTTAAAACTTTCCATCTCTTTGAACAGTTTTTTGTATTCCTTTCCTCACTTATATTACTATCAAGCTATAGTGTAAACTAATTCCCAGACAGATTTTATCACGAGGGTCCTCAGTGATATCAGTAAAACCATGTACAGTGCTAAAAAAAGTTTATATTCTGATAGAGTTATGTAACAACAAAAATAATAACTGCTATTGTTTGTTCAACATTTATTTTCAAAATGCACCCAGGTCTTTTATGTGTGTGCAGTTTGTCTTCCTCTCCATTCTGATGTCCAGATCACTTGATACCTTAACTGTTAGAATGGCATGCCTGCTTCTTTTGTACCTTACCATGGGAACACTCTAAGTATGCTGTACACTGTTGGGGCTCAGTAAATGTTATATTGAGAGTCAAACACATGCCTGAAAGAATCACTTTAAAGCTAACTCTCAAATACCTACAAAATGCCCAAGGGAGCCTAAAAGACGCATAGGTAAGATTGAGCAGCAGAGCTTATTAAAAATGATCTGGGCTTGTGATATAATTTCTTTTAGACTAGATTTTTCCTTAGGCTCAGGACATGTGCTAATTCTCTCAGCTGCTTTAATCATGTAGATATTAAACAACGTGGGGCATCAAACAGTCCTTTAGAGTTATGAGAAGTGCACGCTATGAATAGAAACGAGGAAGGATGAAAGCCAAGCATGTGGTGACTGGCAGTCCCAGCAGCAGGTGTCTTGACTGAGGATGGACTCCACAATCTACTAGAAAATGCAAAAATGGAGAAACCCAAAGCTGTCACAGAAGAAGGCTTCAAAACTCCACTCAAATCAAAGAGGGCTGCTGACTTTCATGAAGGCATTTAAAAGGAAAATGTTAAGTTTGTCTGAATTGTAAATAGAATCCATTGGAAGACATATTTTTCCTTTTAAAAAAATCTTCAAAACACGAAAGAAAAAAATCAAAATCAACAATGACAACAATAAAATTTCAACAGAATCTGAAGTCCAACATGGAAGGGTTGACAGCCAAATCTTTTTTTAAAGTAATGGTGGCCAGGAAAAAAGATGATGGGTTGTAAGAAGTCACCACCTGGAAAAGGGAGTTACCTGGGGAGTGACAGCTGCCATAGGAAAAGTAGAACAAACACACCTGCTGTCAGGCACACCTGTTCTTTTCAGGGAGAGATATCATGAGGCTGAAACAGCAGAAAACGCCCAAGAGCAGAATAGGATGCCTCTTGCAACCCTTAAATATTGTCCCTGACTCCTCTTAAGTTATTTTCTTGGCAGGAATTGCTGCACAGTAGCCATGTAAGATTCCACTCAACTCTTTCAAATTTCATAGTCTCTGAAATTGATTTTCTGGCCAATAGAAGGGAATTCTTTAAAGGCCTGCACAGAGGAAATGAGGCAAACATTTTCTTTGCCTACCTCAAGGAAAGGAGGTAAATTATTATGTGCTATATTAAAATATTATTTAAAATTACTGGATCTCAGGTGGCATAAAGTCTATTGGGACTTATTGGGACTGATTGGGTAGGTAGAGGTTTCCGGGGGTAGGAAAGACACACACATAAACACACACACACACACACACACACACACACACACACACAAGCTCTCCCTCTCCTTCTCTCATATGTACATATGCATAATTCCCACAATGTCCTAGTGGCCTTTAAGCATGGAAGGTCACTTATAAACATGCCATCATTTCTGGTTCTAAAATATTGCTACCTGGTCTTTGATGCTTGCAAAAACCGAATTCTAAGCTTCCACAGTAACCCAAGAATATTGCAACCCCATGAAAATAAATCAGACCAAAAGGGCAAGATAGCTCTGTAACAGATTAGCTATACTGGCTTTGTAAACGTTCACAATGCCCTACAGGAAAGCCTGCCGCCAGCAGATAAGCCAAACTAGAGTTCAATATCAGTGGCAATATTTTGTCCTGCCTTGTAAAAAAAAAAATGATATATTAAGGGATGGAACTAATTGAGGCAGTGGCACTAGTGAGATAGGAAGAATTTTAAATGTAATGTGTATAGCCCAAAATGGACTTTAAAAATCCAATAGTGTTGAGCACCTACTAAGTACTCTGTTAGATATATCATAGGAATTTGAGGTACATATCAATACAATTAAAAGTATTTGCAGTCACTGTCTTTAAGGAACTTACCATTTTATTGGGCAGATCATCTTTACAACCAATGCTTAAGCCAGTAAACAGTCAACTGCAAGACTGTGAATGTCAGAAGTAAAAACTGTAAGGGTACACAGAAGGCAGAGAGCAATATATATGGAATTCAGACGTGGTGAAGGAAGACTTTGTATCAAAGAGGAAGATTTGAGTTAGGCCTTGAGTATAGACAGGATTTGAAATACAAAAAAAAAAAAAAATTCCACAAAAAATATTTGTAACTAAGACATAAGGGAATTATGAGATTCCAAACATGACCTTCAGTAGGAGTCACAGTCACTATATTTAATCCTGAGTGTAAGAATTTGAATAAATATTTTATTAATATGGAAATTAAAGTCCCTAGAGATTAAAGTGAAATAAATCACCACAATTCATTTGGGGTTTTTCTAAACTTGCATATAATGCAAATAGAAAAATAAATTTTTGAATTTTTAACCTTAATTAAATTTCCAACATCTTTTTGCATACTTAGGTTTAAGATCATCATCAGTACTAGAATAAAAAAAATCACAAGAGGTGTCTCTAAACGTGTTTCATAATAAAGTCACTAAACTTAGTGAATTTTCATTCAAGCCAATCATAAACTCTATTTTAAAATAATCCCAGGAGTAATCTTAAACCCAAATCCTCCCAACTCTAAAGCTCCAACTCTTGATTATCCTTGTGGTTATAATGAAAAAATTAGCCTCTGCTTTTCATGGAGTCCTACTTCTGGATTATCCTGGAGCAGGAGTATTAATCAGTTTGTATTTTAACTTTCTTTTCAGCTAGCTGCATTCTCAAGAAGATATTAATGAGCAGTGAAAAGTCCAAAAGGCCAGCAATCAAACACAAAAGGCACATGAAATGCAAGAACTGAGAAAACCCTCTTTCCATGACTCCAAAGAGGATAAACAAATCTAAAGACTCATCAAGAGTGAATAGAGGGGGCTGGGCTGTAGCTCAGTGATAGAGCACGTGACTACCATGTGTGAGGCACTGGGTTCAATCTTCAGCACCACATAAAAATAAATAAAATAAAATAAAATAATTGTGTCCATCTACAACTAAAAATATATATTTATATTTCACAAAAGGTGAATAGAATAGTTTTGAGTGTTTTGCAACTTATATTACAAAATTCAATTTAGTGTTTCCAAAGGATACTTTAAAAAGAGGAATATGAATTTCAAAAAGATGTTTCAAATCCTCATTAATGTTCTACAAGTCCAGAATTTTCTAAAATTTCAACAAATTTTGTTAGAAATTTACTACTACTAAACAATGTGCATACAATAATTTAAAATTTAAAAATGAAAGCTTAAACTATCTAAAATAAACATTTAAAAAGCACTTTAAATGCATGTATTTACATTCCAATAGTTGGTAATAATTTTTTTTTGTTTTTACCTTTTTATTTATTTATTTTTATTGGTTCTTTTTAATTATACATGATAGTAGAATCCATTTGTATATAATTATAGAAGCATGGAATATGTCTAAGTTGTATTCTATTTAGTACCCCGTTCTTGTGGACTTACATGAATATAGGATTCACTGTGGTGTATTCATACATGTACATAGGAAAATTATGTCAGATTCATTCCACTATCTTTTGTATTCCTACACCCCCTCCCTTCCCTTCATTGCAGGCATCAAAGGATCTTTACTTGACCATACTTTACCTAATTTAAGTGCCATTGCATTTTAGAACCATTGTTATACACACACACATATATATATATATATATATATATATATATATATATATATATATATATATATATAATTTTGTGCAATTTATTTTCCACATAAATATCTTCACATGTTATCCCATACTGTTTTTTGGGGAATACTGGGGATTGAACCCAGAGGCATATTACCACCAAGCCACTTCCCCAGTCCTTTTTAAATTTTATTTAAGACAGGGTCTGGCTAAGTTGCTGAATCTGGCCTTGAACTTGCTATCCTCTTGTCTCAACCTCCAGAGTCACTGGAATTATGAAGCTTTCATCATATATATGATAAAAAGTGCTATTTCTTTCTATCCTTGTTACCAAGTGCTACTCCAAGAGGAAACTATTAAAAATATTTGTGTATCTCTTATACACACACACACATATTTGTAAGTGTGTCCATGTGCCTTTTATATATGTATTAATTGTAATTTGTGCATATCTGTGAATATATGAATATAGATTTTAACATTTTCAAAGAATTTTGGGAGCTTCTAACAGACTGCTCTGTTTAATTTGTTTAACAAAATATTATTTTAGGGGTATAGCTGTCTACATCCTTTTTAATAACTACATAGATGAAATAACTGATTTTTAATCAATCCCTGCTGATAGAGATTAAGGTTTGTTTTCATCAGACGTTACCACAATTATCCTCCAAAGAAATCACATGGACTTGCATTACACGAGAGTGTATTTCAGAGTAATAAAATTTCAATTCTTACTAATATATTCATATATACAGACGTGCTTCTTCTTAACTAGTCTAAATTTGTTAGGTCCCACTACAGGATCCTTTCCTTTGATTTTAAAGACATTGTTGCTATTGTTATGGCATAATTTGTGGTCTTTGCTAAAGTTTTTTGCTCACTTACATTGTGAATTTGGCACTGCAGAAAGGAAAGGGAAAGAAAAATGGCTTATGTTCTTTTGACTACTGCCTCTGTGGCTTGTGAGTTGCTGTTTCCTTATGTGTATAGTACTAGAAACCATGGTGACAGAACAGGTAGGAAAGCAATGGTTTAGGGAATCAGTCTGGAAAAGGATAAGAGCAGCAAAATCAAAATATAATTGAATTTTGAGTAGTCAGCTCTTTCATCTTTATCCCAAAACAGTGCTATGATGATATTATTATTAAATATAATAATAGAAGAAATAAATATATAAAATAGAAGAAAATAGGGACTTATCAATGATTTCGGAAGTAAAAAGAATGTGACTACAACTCTTCTTTTGAAACATTTTTATATTTTAATATATATGTGTAGCACAAGGCTGCTTATTATTAGTTATTGAAGAATTGACTCACATTGTTTATTGTGAATTAAGGGGGAAATACTTACTGAGAAGAGGAGAGGATAATGCAATCTCTCTGAGAATAAAATAATTTCTTGTTATAGTGGGCAATTTTGAGAATTAAAATAATGCTTTGGGGCATCATTTAATTATTTATGACACTGACAGTTACATAACAGATGATTTGGGCAGGCAAATTCTCTCTGAGTCCAATTCTCCATCTGTAAAATTTGGTGGCTATTCTAGGTAATTTCTAACAGTTCTTTTATTTCTATGATTCTGATATTATGGACATATTTAATAATAATATCTCATGCACATAAATATTCTGTTGTTAGAAACACTGAAATGATTCAAATTTTCAGATTCATCTGACATCCATTATTGGTATACCTTTTCTAACCAAGATATGTCTGAAATTTCTTTTGCCCCTCTGTGCCTGGCTAGATTTTACTTTTGAACTTAATTCAATGTCATTTATTACAGGAATCCTTCTCAGACTTTTCTAATCCCCTATTTGAGTTAGATGTTCCTCCTATTTTTTAAATACATGTATTTTAATCTATTTTTTAATCTCCCAACTTGATTACAACAAATTCCTTATTGGCAGTGACTATGCCTTTGTATTCCCAGTGCTTGGCTCAAAATGTGCCAAGTATTAAAGACTCAACAAATGTTTGTTGAATTAATTAATTAAAGCATGACACTCAAACCACTATTGCCACTTATACTCATTGTAGAAACATCCAAACTTGCTATATCACTGACAGGAAAATGTAACTACCTATTTATATTTTTAGATATCTCATGGGTATCTCAAAATGAAAATGTTTAAAACAGAATTTTTGATTTCCAAACTGAAACCCATTCCCTTCTCAATCTTTCTTACTTCAGTCTCTCCAGACAGAAACCTTACTCATTCATTCTTGATTCTTCCCTTTCTCTTTCCAAAATATATTTCAAATTACTCCATTTCCCTTTCACTTCACCTCTTGAATGGAGTTTTGCAAATAACTTTATAATTGACTTCTATTCCTTTTTATATTTCACATCCATTATCCAAAAAACTGCCAAAGATTTCTTCTAAATATATAAACATCACTCCTACCCCTGATCAAAGCCCAGCAATTTATTCCCATTATCATAAGAAAAAGGCTAAATCTTTAGCAGGGCTACAGAGTTCTAAATCTGTTCTCTGGATTTCCCTATGTCACTTAGCAGCATCTTTTCCCTTCCTTTCTACAATATCAACACATTGTCTTCCTTACAGGTGCCAAAGCACACCAAACATGTTCATGCATTAGAAACTTTATGAATGCTGTTCCCCTGCTTGGAATGCTTGGTCTCTGACTCATCTCATACTTGGCTCTGTCCTATCCTTCTTATATACAGTGAAAGGATATTCTTTACATTGACTTTCCTTGAACACATTTAGTAGACCCCTAGCCTTACCCTGTTATTTTCTAACTACACCCTGTTGGTAACCTTCATAGTGCTGGTTACTATGCCTCTCCAAATAGATCCCATAAGCTGAATGAAGACAGTGTCTATATTTATTTCATTCACCACTATATTCTATATTTAGCACATAATAGATATTTTCTCTATATTTCTTGAATGCAATACTAAGAAAATACATAATAGGTAATGACTGGGGGTACAAATAATGACAATGATGTGCCATCTTTGGTGCAAACCCAAAACATGTTTAATCATGGAGGTACACTCTTAATAAATAGGTCTTTAGTAGATAGTCACAATTCTTAACATGTCACATAACTATTAAGCATTTATCAACCACACCTTATCCATATATATTGGCAAGGACCACTGAAAACATTCACCCATTTAGTCATTCATTTATTCAACAAATGATACAATAATACTGAATTGACAATCACTATGATCACCAATATAGAGAAATACTGCTATCATAAATGAGTCAATTCCATTAAAGTAAAATGGTACTATCAGCTAATTTTTATTTGTTGGTAAGTTTTATTTAATTTCTTTAACACACTTTCACAGTACATGTTAATTCTTCTTGTCTGGTCTCTCTGTAAGGAAGGAAGAGTCCAAAATTTTATTTTTATTACTGTTAAGAGGGCTTATTGCAATGCTAAGTAAATAAATGATGTTCCTGTAAGTGTTTCTCCCTGTACCAAGAGTCATAGACCATGAGCTTATCTAGTACAGAACTCACACTAAGATCTGAATGGAAAATGCTGGGATTTGAATATGGGTTGTCCTTCTTCTCCTTTGTCTTAACTCATATAGGAATTTAATACCCCAAATCATATCTTAATAATATTAAAACATGGAAACTTAATTTTACTATGGTGTTTAGAAGTGGGTCCTTTGGGAAGTGAATATGTGTGGATAAAATAATTAGGGTGGAATCTCTGTGACTGAATCCCGGTGACTTTATAAAACGAGTTAGAGAGATGAGAACACATGTGTGCTTGCTTTCTCATGCCATGTGATGCTCAGCAGCACCTTGTGACTTTGCCAGCAGGAAGGTGATCACCAGATGAGGATCCTACACCTGGCACCTCCAGAACCTTAAACCAAAATAAGCTTATTTTATTTGTAAAGTTGCTTGCCACAAGTATTTTATTATAGAACTAAAAAATGGAGTAATACAGAGAAACTCCTTGAAAAAGGGAAATAGAAAATATAGATAAAGAAAACCCTAATGAGAAGTTGAAAGTCTGTCAATGGTAGGCAGAATCACATTTCAAAAAGTACTGTTATATAGTACCAATGCATGTATTCAAACTTAATATGAGGTTGGTACGAGGCTTAGCACCATACAAACCAAATTTGTTTATCCCTTCTAGTAGCTTACTATCTAAGATACTGATTTTATTGCAAGGAGCATAAATAACTTGAAGGGTTATTATTCATGCTGCCTCATATAGTAACTCGATGGACTATGTCATTGCAGTATATTATTTGTTATTGAATTTCCTCATTTTCATTTGCTGAGCTGATTTTTATCAATACTATTACAGCTTCTTTTTATTTATAGCTTCTATTAATCTTGACTGTGTATTGTTCGCATTAAAGAGTGATCTGAACTGTTTCTATTAAAATGATTAACACTTTATCACTGAAATTTAGCCAAAAAATTAAAGAATATGCATTTTGATATAATTCCATATATGTTGATGGAAAGAAAAACATAGTTTAATTCCAGTTGTAAACCAGAACCACCCATTCTCCATAATATCATAAAACACAACACAATATAAACCCATAAATGCCTGAACATAATGCCATTCCCCAAATAGCACAGCAATTAACTAATATTTCGCCATAGAGAAAAAGCAAGAGTTTTGGAAATGATTCTCCTCAAGGTAATAATCTCCTTACAATTTCAAATGAAGTTCACATTATAAGGGCAAATAGTCACTAAACTATTTCCAATAAGAAAAAAATATTTTGAAGTGCCCTCGTTGTTTTCCCTGCCCATGCAATGTCAAGTATCTGGTTTATTTAAACTGTTCAACTTTCATTTGGCTGTTTCTGTATCACATAAACATTGTCTAAAAATGATTTTTACAATGAGCAATACTGTGATATGTGTAGATAACTACTGCAATTTTAGGTTTCACAATAGCCACACTAAATGATTTGCCTCTAGCAACTCCATCTACTTGTATGTCAGGAGAGGAATATGGTTTAATAAATCTGAATTGGTTCTGAAATGGGAATTGTATTAGGATGATGATAGTGAGAAATATGATAAAATTGGAGAATTGTTTTTGAAATCTCTTTTCTTAATGCAGAAGACTACTGAGATTTTTTAGAATTGCCAAAAAGGGTAAAAAATACATTTGTGGATTTCTTGGTGAACATAATCTCTCCATAGATTTCTGGTTAAATTGTAAAACTGCAGCATTCCGGTGAGTAATTGTATATACATCAATGCTCAAATGAAGGCATTCTGTAGAAGTTGTATGCACAATAAATCACCATCTGTACTTGGCCCTTGGAGTCTATTTGAATGCCCATTCAGTCCAAGCCGGCTGGCTAGATATGTCATTGATTTTCTTCTTCAGTGCCATCCCTGGGAAAAAAGCCAATGTTTAATAATGAAAAAGATCACAATTTAAAAAGGGAGGAGGTAAGAGAGAGTAACTTGAACCCACGGCAGCAAGTTCCTGGAACTAGGTACACTAACAAGATATTCATGGACTTAGATGGGATATACATAAATATAAAAAAAGAAATATTCATCTGAATAAGAAAGACTATTCCAATATCTTTGATTAGGAAATCTCTCTCTGTCAGTCTGACTCTCCTACATATTGAGTTTCCAATGTACATAAAATCTACTCTTCAACCTTGACAAAGACCACAAGATCAATAACCTGTTTCTAATCTCCCAGTCTACCAGCCTCCCTCCTATCTTCAGCCATTTTCCATGTGTTTTGAATCCAGGATCAGTTGTTTCAACTAGTCACTTAATCACATGACGTTTGCTTTCTCCTTCATCTTTCTGTTTGATCTGCCCTGTCAATGCTATAAGTGATATTACCTTAGTTCATAATATTCCAATATCTGAGCTGATAAGAAATCTCATGTTACTATGCTTCATATTACTTTTCTAGGCATATTTCTCTCCACCTAATTTGTTTCTAGATATAAGAATTGCTCTTTGGTTGGGCACAGTGGCACACACCTCTAATTTCAGTGGCTCAGGAGGCTGAGGCAAGAGGATCACAAGATCATAGCCAGCCTCAGCAATTTAGTAAGGCCCTAAGCAAGTTAGTGAGACTCTGTCGCAAAATAAAACATAAAAGGGCTGGGAATGTTGCTCAGTGGTTAAGCGCCCTGGGTTCAATCCCTGTTACCCACCCCCCCCCCAAAAAAAAATGCTCTTTGCTTTAACTGGGTCAACTCTCAACAGCAACAGCAGCCATTTCTTAATTGTTTTTACTTGTAGACACCTTTATTTTATTCATTTTACAAAGACCACTAGAAATATTTAAAAACTATGCTGATAGTTTTTATGTGGTGTTGAGGATTGAACCCAGTGCCTCACATGTGCTAGGAGAGTGCTCTACCACTGAGCCACAACCCCAGCTCCAGCACCCAATTCTTATAGCAACTATAAGGACCTAAGGACCTATGGGATATAGCTCCTGCCTAGTTCTCTCACCCCATCTCATACTTTCATTCACCATAACGTTTTCACAATTTCCTTCTTTCTGTAAATTAAATATGCTAAGTTCATTCCTTACCCAGGGATTTTGCAATTTTTCTTCCCTCTGCCTCAAGATCTTCATCCAAATCTTCAAATAACTTGTTGTTTTTTGTGATCATAGTGTCATATATTCTGAATTCCCTGACTATTCAGTGTGCAGTAGACCCCATCACCAGTTACTCTCTATTTTAATCTTTTTATTATATTTTAATATCAGTTATGCCTATTTTAATATCTTTAGGGAATATATCAGTAACCAGAATTAAATTGTTTATTATCAAATTCTCTTTACAAGACTGTAAGCTCACGAAAGTGGGGGCCATTTCTATATTTTTCAGTGCTACATTTCCAACATCTACAATAAGACTCGGAACGCTGGCTGTAACAATCAAACAAATAATAGTTGAATGATGAAATGAACTGCCATAGTCAATTCATTCATGTTTGAAGAACTGACCCGAGCTTTATCAATCAAGATACATTTCACAGATCCTACTTCTGGCCATGACTGATTGACCCAGCAGTGGACAACCAAACAAAGCAAAGCTAATCAGAGTCCTTGCTCAAATGGAATCCTCCTCTATCAGGGTTGCTAGAACTATAAGAGGAAAAGCTCAAGATCCTTTACTATCTATGTTTCTCACTGTGAAGAAAGCCTATATGTGAAAATAAATAAGCTTAAAAACAAAGACCACTAGAAATATTTAAAAACTATGCTGATAGTATGTAAATTCATTAGCTCTGGTTATTTCTTTTTTTTTTAAAGAAAGAGTGAGAAAGAAGGAGAGAGAGAGAGAATTTTAATATTTATTTTTTAGTATTTGGCAGACACAACATCTTTGTTTGTATGTGGTGCTGAGGATCGAACCCGGGCCGCACGCATGCCAGGCCAGCGCGCTACCACTTGAGCCACATCCCCAGCCCCAAGCTCTGGTTATTTCTGATGTCAGTCATATCTCTCTGTCCTTTCTGCAGTTTGATATGCAAATTTTTCTAAAATTTCCTGAGCCAATAATTTCCCCCTTTTGGTTTAAGCCAGTTTGAGTTGACTTTCTGTCACTTAAAACCAACATTCTAACATATGAGTATGTTAACATTCCCTGAAACCCTATTACCTCTTAGTATATTTGTTCCTAGTCGGTTCTATTATTATTCACTCTGCTAATGTTTCTTATTCTACTCCGAACCTTCTCTCAGCAAATCTTGACAGATGACATTGTTTCCTATACTTAACAACAAAAACAACAAACAAACAAACAAACAAAAACAAACAGATGCTATGAGACACACTAAACTCATTCAATTATCTCCCCTCTTCTCATATTTCAGAGACTAAACCTTCAATGTGTACTCTGGATCCCAATCCCTTTAGGCTTTCTTTAGGACCTTGCTCTATCAGGTACTGCCTCTGTTTCCTACCATTTCATTTTTTTCTTCATTTATTTTTCTTTCTCAGTCTATAAGCATTCATTCATTCATACATCAAATATTTGTTCATTGCTACTGTGGAAGGAGAAGATCAGCTTACATGCTCAATTTTCTTTCCATAGAGAAACAAATAAATGAGACAATAAAAATTCCTTCCTGAAATTTGTATTCTTTTTTAGCTATTGCCTCTTTCTTTAACCAACCCATCCCTCTCAGCCAAGCATTTTGGGGGAGGGTATGAACCTAGAGTTGCTTTACTACTGAGCTACATCCCCAGTTCTTTTTATTTATTTATTTTTGTTTTGGTTTTATTTGTTTGTTTTTAACCTTTGTATTAATTTTTTTATATGGCGCTGAGGATCGAATCAAGTGTCTCACATGTTTGAGGCAAGTGCTCCACAGCTAAGCTGCAACCCCAGTCCCCTTTTTAGATTTTATTTAGAGACAGTGTCTCACTAAGTTGCTGAGGGTCTCCCCAAGTCTCCCAAGCTAGCCTTGAACTTATGCTCCTCCTCCAACCTCCTGAGTCACTAAAATTACAGGTGTACACCACCATAACCAGCTTCAGCGAAGCCTAAACTTCATGTCTCCACTTCCTTCCTTTCCATTTATTCCTCAACCTACTGAAATTTGCCTTCAACATTGAAAACTCATTTGTTGAAGCCAGCAATGAACTCCTAAATGCTAAATATGATAAGGATTTTAGAGTCTGGATTCTTCATAGTTTCTTGACTTATGGAATACCACATGGTCTTAATTCACCATATTTCTCTATTTCTCAGCATTGCCCTATAATCCTCTTCTTAGTGGCCCTTGAGATATTGATGGGCCCCAGGATTTTGTCCTTTCCCTTCTTTTATATTTTCCACTCACTGTCAATGTTCTTCCTTTTTGATCACATCCAATCTCCTGTATCAGTTGTGCATTAACGATTTCTAAATACATTTTCTGGTTCCACTACTCCAAGTATTGTATATCTAAATTCATACTAGATATTTCTACATGGAGAACCTACAGTCCCAAAAAGTCAAGTTCAAAAGAGAATAGTTTTTCTCAAACATTCTGCATTTATTACTTCCTGTACCTTGATTACTAGTTTTCTGTCCTTTTACCAACTTTTATCAAAGATAGAAATATTGATTTCCTTTCTGTCTCACATCCAGTCAGTCACTTAAGTCTGCAATACTAATCTGTCATGTATATCTTATTTTCTTTATTTGGATATTCAATGCCTAAGTTAAATACCTCATCATCTATTTCTCTAGATTATTATACTATCATCATACCTGGACACGTTCCAACACATCTTTCACCTTTCCTCAGTATCTACTTCACTGCCAATAGAAACACAAAAGTTCTGAAATCTTCCCCAAACACCCCCATAGATTAATGTGCTTAAAGCATACCAAAGTCTACCTTGAGCATTTTTTCCACTGGGCTCACTATGAATAGCTCAAAGATGAACCTTTGAATTTTTCAGTTATTTTGATAAGGTTTAAAGTCTACTAATGGCAACAGAAAGCCACTGAATAATGGTAATGGCATTGGAAAAAGACATAAAAAGAGTGGGGGAAAAGAGACAACAAAGTAATTTAGAGGAGAACTAAATTTCTAGGTGACTCCTTGTTACAATTTAGATATTGCTAGGGTTCAATCACTTCTGCTCAACCATTTCTACATGCATATCAAACTGATGTTGTATGATAAGCATAAAACTTGGAAGTCATTTCTGGATTTTTTAAAAAATCTCAACACAAGCCTCATAAAGAAATATCATAAGCTTTATTATTTCTATTTCAAATAGATAACATTCTTGTCACTTTCTAAGGTCTGTTCTTCAAATGAGAAATTATAAAGAAGACTTTCATGAAATGATTATTTCAGTTTTAGGAGACTAAGGAGGATCAGAGAGGAAAGTGCTGAAAGAAAAATCATCACACAGAGATATTGTTGATTATCCTAGCAAATCTCCCTTTCCATTCTACTTTTCTTCTTTGGTTCAAAGATTCTCTCTAGGGGCAGAAGAGAGGGCTGTACATTTCAAATTATTTTTAGGACTTTGATTAACTGTGCCACAAGACCCCAGGTGACTATTAATATACTAGTAAAGGCAGTTAAAAGAAGACCTCAGGTCATTCAGTGAGTGAATGAAGCAAAATTGAAAGCATGAGTCTTGACCCAGTGATGTGATCTTTCTGGTAGACCATATAGTAGAAGCAATCCAAAAGGGGGACAAAATGGGAATAAGGGACACTGTCTGCACAAAATGTTAGAAGACAAGGCTCCTCAGCATGGAATTCAGTATTAAAATGAAAGAACTTACCAAGTATCAATTCATCCATTCTCTCAATAAAGCACAATCCTATTATAACACAGCCTACGATTATAAGGCTACAGATGTACTGTAGAGAAAATTCTGTCTTGAAATAAATAATCTCAGTAAATCAAAAGACAAAATAAAAAAGCTATCAGTTATACTTTCCAACATGAACTTTATAAAGGGGGTCCTGCTATATTAAATTTATGTGTGTGACCAAAAGAAAATCACTTGAATAGTAAATGTTCCATAATGCTTGTCCAATTGAATTAGCTAATTGGACAATGTCAATTTTTTGATGTTTAAGGATCATTTGGGATTATACATTGATTAGTTAACAAATACTTCTCATCCAAAGAAAACTGGAAGCTCTTGCCACAGCTTGCTAGGATTTTTGTGAGAGGAGACAAATATTCATAAGAATGCTGTTAATTATGTTTCCACTTCTCACGAATTGTTTACTTTTGTTATTTACCTATGTCTTGAATGGTATTGAAGCAAGTCATGTAAGTCCCTTTGTCAACTGCCAGAAGTATAATTCTCCACAATTAATCAGTAAAAAGAGAATTAAGCATTGCTTCTTTAGAATTAGGAAAAACCTGCTGCTGATAAATTGAATGCATTAAGAAATTAACATACCAGTAAATGATTGATCATTACAATTATCTGAATTTGCATTTCTAGAATTCTACTGAAAGAACTCAAAATCACTCTTCTAAGCTATTTTTAGCCACAGTTCCCAACTGGATTAGGTATACAAGAATTATTTTATGTATTCTTACAATTAGAAGTTCAAGCATCTTTTAAAATGTTCACAACTGGACTTTAAATAAATTAATCCAATGCATTTTTAATACAAACTCACACTAGGTTTTACTAGCTATTTTTTTTATCTATCCTGATTTGTAAAATAACAATTTATTGGTATGTAATGAATCACAAAGGACTGCAATCACACAACTACTAGGCATTCTGATTAAAAAGCTGTAGGAGAGCAAACCATTTAAATAAAAATTATTTGGCAATTGCAAGCATCTCAATATAGGTAGCCTATGAAAATATTACTGAAGAGTAAATAAAATAGAGTAATGCCACCCAAGAAACATTATTCTCAGAGCTAAAAGCAATCACTTTTGTTTGATGACAAAGAACAATAATATTAAGCATTGATAATAATAACTAACATTGAAAGCTAATTATGTGCTGATGACAAAGAACAATAACAATAATAATGAGTATTGATAATAACTAACATTAATTGAGAGCTAATGATGTGCCAGATCCTATTTTAGTATTCCATTGGTTTGCATTAATTAAATAAATTTTTACCACATGCGTAGTACATTCAGACACAGTTCTGACAACAGGGATCAGATTGAGAACAAAAACTCCTGCTTTCACAGAACTTTGCTTTAATAAGAAAGACAGAAAATAAATGAATAAAATAAAAATATATGGGGCTGGGGATGTGGCTCAGCGGTAGCACACTCGCCTGGCATGCGTGCGGCCTGGGTTCGATCCTCAGCACCACATACCAACAAAGATGTTGTGTCTGCCGAAAACTAAAAAAATAAATAAATATTAAAATTTTAAAAAACTAAAATAAAAATATACTACTAAATATGACAAAATGTACAGTTTACTCCAGATAAGGCATACATAAGGTATAGTGTGTGTGTGTGTGTGTGTATAAGTTTAAGTAAATAAAGTATAAATAAAAAATAAGTCAAATAGTATATTAGATGCTGATAAGTAGGGTGACCATAATAATATCAGTCTTTCTCAGTTTTGGTTTATACCTGTGGTCTTAGTGTAATTCTTCCTAGAGTACCCGTTTACTCTTAAAAATTTCCCAGTTTGTGTAATAAACTATATGGTTATCTAAGTGATAAGTACTATGGAGTGGAAAAAAAGAAAGAAAAGTGATATGTATGGGAGGATGGCTATTTCCAATAGCATGGTCAGGAAATGTCTCACTGAGATGGTAATATCTGAGTAAGTATCTGCATCAGGTGAGAGACCAAGACTGATAGACATAAGAGGAAGAACATTTCAGGCAGACAGGGAATAGTGACTGCAAAGGAAGAAATATTCTTACTTTTAAGAAACATCATAGAATAGTTATAACAGAATGAATGAGGAAGAGATAGTAGGAGATGGGCGACTTAAATAGAAAGGGAAGTCACATTAGTAAGGTCTTGGTTCTAAGTGAGGGGAGCGACATGATCTGTCTCTGGTTTAAAAAGTATCATTCTAGCTATTATATTTTGAGTCAACTGTAGGGAAATAAGGACAGAAGAAGGGAAATCAGTTAGAAGACTATTGCAAAAGTCAATATGAAAACTGATGATGGCTTGGACCAGAGCAGTAGCAAAGAAGACAATGAGAAGTGGTCAGATTTTGAGTATGTTTTATAAGTAGAGATAACAAAGTATTGTTGATAAAGCGGATGAAATCCAGAACCATGCCAAAACTTTGAAATAAGGACCTGGAGAAAAGTGTTGTCAGAATTTGAGATAGAGAAGGATGGAGGTACATGTTTTGAATGGAGAGTCAGGCATTTTGAAAATATTTCAGCCTGGGTATCTCCAGAAGCAGAATGTGATACAATGCACTGTGAAGTGATTCCCAAAACAGAAATGGAGGACAAGTAAAACCGAAAAAGGGAAGTAAGAAAAGCCAACTGAAGGGTGAGTTTTTGAGCTGGTCACAGCTCTAGGCATGAAGTTTAATCTTACTGGGGCCCTTCTGAAGAGCTTGTAAAATAGCTGGAAAGTTGTCTGTTGGAACACAGAAGAGGGAGGTAGTAAGGAATGGCTCTCTTTTTCCTCTATGTCAATGGTTATACCAAGATGTGCTAACTCTCTCACATTTCTATATTTATACATGCCTCAGAATGACTGAATGGGTTGCAACAGGCATTTCATATACGGATAGCAGAAACCGCAATAAGTTAGAGCTATCTGGTATAGACAGATAACTGAGAAGAGATGTTGTTCATCTATGTCTGATGCAGCTAGTACCTGCAGCAACAGCTGGAATTCTAAAGTGGGATGAGAAAATTTGAGGTGGAGATCAAGTGATATACAATATACATATGTTAATTTTGAAATACTTATTAGACAACCAAGTAGAGATATAGGAAGCTGGATATATGAATATGAATTTGGGAGGAGAGGTAAACTTTTTCAGCACTTAATAGCATGAGTCAGGATATTCTGATCACAATAATAAGTGCAGCAAAGGAAAGAGAAGAGGTTTGAGGGTTAGGTCATCATGCCCTCCAATGTTTAATGGTTGCAAAGATGAAAAGGATCCAATAAAGGAAAGTGAGAAGGAATATTAAATTGGATAGAAGGAAACTCAGAAGGATATGATACCCTAAAAACCAAGTGAAAGAGTGATCATCAAATGCTGCTAAAAGTCAAAGTGAAAACGAAGGATTGACCTTTGCTTTTAGCTCCATGTAGGCACTGATGATCATGACAAGAGCATTTGCTGAGGATGTCAAGGAATTATAAGGCTTAGGGATTAGAAAAAATATCTACCTGAACATTGGCTTTCCTGCAGATACTAGGAAATGAAGAAGACCATAATGCAACAATAAGATACTGAAAATGCCTGCCAGTCTGAAGATTGATAGACCATTTTAATGAGGTAGAAAGGAAAAAAACAAAAGTCAGATGTTATGAACTTCAAAAGAAGCAAGGCTTTTAAACCTAAGACCTTGGAATAAATTGGTTATCAATGAGTAAATTATCTCTGGCTTAGTTAATTTAGGTAGTTAGTGCATAATGTTAGAACAAAATAGAGAATTTGATCTTTATACTACATAGATGTCTAGGCAAGAAAATGACATTTTTTCCCTTGGTTATAGAATATATTTTGGTTTTTCATAGTTATCTTGCAAGTTATATTGGCCTAATGGAAATCACATTAGATTTTTTATATTAAAGTGCACACATCTCAGGTTATACCTGAAAATCACACTAGGAAAACCAAACACATATTTCTTTTTATTTTATTTTATTTTACTTTTTTAGTTGTAGTTGAACACAATGCCTTTGTTTTATTTACTTATTTTTATGTGGTGCTGAGGATTGAACCCAGCACCTCACATGTGCTAGACAAGCATTCTACCAGCCTCCCCAAACACATATTTCTAATGGAATAAAAAGCATCATCATCCATTATAGACCCATCTGAATATCAACTACTATATTTTATAAATATCTTTTAACATATATAGAATATTGATTAAGAACATAACCTTCAGTGGCCAGCAGACATACGTTCAGTCTTGGGAAAATTAACCTTCTTCCCTACATCTCAATTTTGTAACTGCAAAATTGGGATCAGAAGTGTATCTAGGTGCTGGGGCTGTAGCTCAGTGGCAGAGTGCTTGCCTCGCATGCGTGAGGCAATGGGTTCGATCCCCAGCACCACAAAAAAATAACAAAGGCATTCTGTCCATCTAAAACTACAAAATAAATATTAAAAAGAAGTGTATCTAAATGACATAGGGCTGTTTTTTTAAATTTTAGTTTGTCATATATGACAGCAGAATACATTACAATACATATTATACATATAGAGCCACAATTTTTCATATCTCTGGTAGTACACAAAGTAGAGTCACACCATTGTTCTCTTCATACATATACTTAGGGTGATGGTGTCAATCTCATTTCACCCTCTTTCCTACCGCCATGCCCCCTCCCTTCCCCTTCCTCCTCTTTGCACTATCTAGAGTTCATCTAATCCTCCCATGCTCCACCCCCCAGCCACATTATGAATAAGCATCCTTAAATCAGAGAAAACATTCAGCATTTGTTTTGGGGGGACTAACTTCACTTAGTATTGTATTCTCCAACTCCATCCATTTATCTGCAAATGCCATGATTTTATTCTCTTTTAATGCTGAGTAATATTCCATTGTGTATATATACCACATTTTCTTTATCCATTCATCTACTTAGGGATATCTAGGTTGGTTCCATAGTTTAGCTGTTGTGAATTGTGCTGCTATAAACATTGATGTGGCTGTGTCCCTATAGTATGATGTTTTTAAGTCCTATGGGTAAAGATCAAGGATGGGATAGCTGGGTCAAATGGTCGTACTATTCCCAGATTTCCAAGGATTCTCCATACTGCTTTCCATATTGGCTGCACCAATTTGCAGTCCCAACCAGCAATGTATGAGTGTGCCTTTTTCCCCACATCCTCACCAACACTTATTGTTGTTTGTATTCTTAATAGCTGCCATTCTGACTGGAGTGAGATGATATCTTAGAGTAGTTTTGCTTTGCATTTCTCTAATTGCTAGAGATGTTGAACATTTTTTCATGTATTTGTTGATTGATTGTATATCTTCTCCTGAGAAGAGTCTGTTAAAACACTGGCCACAGCAATTATACAGATGAAAGAAATTAAAAGAATACAGATAGGAAAAGAATAACTCAAATTAGCACTATTTGCCGATGATATGATTCTAAGACCCAAAACTTTCCACCAGAAAACTTCTAGAACTAGTAAATGAATTCAGCAAAGTAGCAGAATATAAAATCAACACCCATAAATCAAAGGCATTTCTGTATATCAGTGACAAATCCTCTGAGAAGGAAATGAGGGAAAGTATCCCATTTACAATAGCCTCAAAAAAATTAAAATACTTAGGAATCAGCTTAACTAAAGAGGTGAAAGACCTCTACAATAAAAACAACAGAACACTAAAGAGAGATTAAAGATGATGGAAAGATCCACCTTGTTCTTGGATAGGCAGAAATAATATTGTCAAATCAAAAGCACTATATAGATTTAATACAATCCCAATTAAAATCCCAATGATATTCCTCATAGAAATAGAAAAAGCAGTTATGAAATTCTTCTAGAAAAATAAGAGGCCCAGAATAGCTAAAGCAATCCTTAGCAAGAAGAGTGAAGCAGGTGGCATCACTATACCAGACCTTAATATACTACAGAGCAATAGTAACAAAAACAGCATGGTATGGGCACCAAAATAAACTGGTAGACAAATGGTACGGAATAGAGGACACAAAGAATAACCCATATAATTACAGTTATCTTACATTAGACAAAGGCACCAAAAACATACATTGGAAATAAGACAGCCTCTTCAACAAATGGTGCTGGGAAAACTGGAAATCCATATGCAACAAAATGAAATTAAACCCCTATCTCTCACCATGCACAAAACTCAACTCAAAATGGATCAAGGACCTAGGAATTAAATCAGAGACACTGCATGTATTAGAAAAAAAAAAGTAGGCCCAAATCTCCATGGATTAGGCCCCAACTTCCTTAATAAGACTCCTATAGCACAAGAATTAATAAAGGGTTGGATACAAACTAAAAATCTCTTCTCAGCAAAAGAAACAATCAATGAGGTGAATAGAGAGCCTAAAATTTGGGAAGAAATTTTTTACCACATGCACATCAGATAGAGCACTAATATTTAGGACATAGGGCTGTTTTAAAGATTAGATGTGACCATGTATAATGTCTGACACATAATAAATATTAGTTAATTTATTCTTGACAATGGATAAATATGAGGATATATTTGCTGAAATATAATTGTTTACAAGGTCCCTCCATGCTGTCCTTTTAGTTTGGATACATTTGTTTTTGTACAACAGCTTTTAACTTTATTTTAAACTTGGGAACTCCCAAGAGACTGATTTTTGTTTTGTTTCAGCTGATCAGAAGTCACCTATGAAGTTAAGCCTCTTATTGTGGATTAAGTCAATGGCAATATTGATTTGGGCATTTTATGAGGTACCAATTCTAGTTATCATAACCTTTCAAAGAAGAAGAAAAAAAATCCCCTAGAAGATTATAAACTCTCCCATTCTCACTTTAAGTAGACTTAATTGTAAAATAATCTACTGGATGCTTAGTTAGGAATGCCATCAGGATTATAAACTAAAAAGCAGTATTTTTATTTATTCAAACAACGATATCAATAGATTGTGCTTCCTGTAGTCAACAAATGAAGAAAACTTTTCAGACTAATTTGTTCAGTTCCTGAGTGTTCCAAATATAATGGATCTATTAGAATGCACAGAATTTTGGGAAAATATGGGTGTGTAATTATAGTAACTGAAATAAGATTGGATCATTAACTCTTTCAAATAGGTTTGTGGCGTGAAGGCAGTAGATGGTGATGAAAACCCGACAGGGAAACACTCATCTGCTGCTGAAGAGTCATTAAAACCCCATTTTTGAGGTCAATGCCATCAGTAAGTATCAGAGGGAACACAGGTTCTGCAGCCAAACTACTTTGCATAGAGTTTCAGAACCTATAAAAGCCATGATGATTTGGGCGAGTTGTAGCAGAGTTAGACTTTTCTAATCCAACTGGTTAATGTGCATGACTACACTACAGAAAAAGATGGATTTTAGGAATTTCATTTTCATCAATACTCTTTTATGATTTAAATTTTCATTATCTGATATTCATCATGTCACTTTTTAGCAGAGATATTCTCAAGAAGATCTGAACTGAAAATTATTCTCTGGTGTTTCACAGCAGTTTAATCAGAGGTGTTACAACTCTAGTCACCATTACAGGGCTGAACATCTTGTAAAACTTGTTTCCACCATTCATATCTTAAACTATAGAGCACAGGCTTGGGAACCTGTGATCCTCAATGAAATTAAATTAGCTGGTGGGGAGATACGAGGATCCCTTACTCCCATGTATAAAATTCTAATTGATTCTGTTGTTTCCAATGACACAATTTCCTAGATAGTATGAATGCTGAGGCCATCACTCTCTGAAAATATATGTAATTGGCAATCTGTGAGTTGAAGTCACCTGTGAAATTATTTGATAATCATGAATAATATTTGTGCCCTGGCAGTTTTTAGAATGATTTATGTGTACAATCTCAGTTGATCTTCTGTACCACCATAAGGAAATTTTATCTTCACCTTAAAAAAGTGGAAATACAACTTTAAAAAAGATAATTTCATTTAAAAAATTAATTCATTGAGCACTTACTATGCAGCAGAGTTTAGAAAAGGGGATAAGACATGATCTCTGACCTTAAGAAGTTTACAGTCAAATCAAAGATACAAACAATAGTCAATGATAATATACAGTGATTGGAGCCATGGTAGTAATAAGTAGAGTGTATAGGAGCACATAGAAATGGCATAAGCCAAGACTCTACAAATCCAAGGAAGGCATTTCAGAGCAAACAGTGTTTCAGAGGACACTTGAAGGTTGAGAAGGAACTAACCAGGTGAAGACAGGGAAAGAATGGGTTTAGAAGCAGTGCTTCAGTCAGAGATGAAAGCTGGCACAAATGTACCCAGGAATATACCAAACTGGAATCAATAGGAAGAATTTTGGACATTTTAAAACATTAAAGAAATGAGAACCCACAAATGTTAAATATTTCAAAACATTAAATAAACAAGGGATTATGGCTGTAAGGTTGATAATGGTAGAGCTATACCATCTATAAGGAGTTTTATTTTTTTATTGAGGTTGATTGGCTTTTAACATAAGGACAAAGTAGTTCAGTGCTGTAGTAAAGTTTTAGGTTTGTGGAATGTAGAATAGTGAAGTCTCCAAAGGAATGACTGACAAAGAAATAGTGGCCTCAGAGGAAAGCCATGCTTTATGCAGGATGGAAAGTGATAGGAACCAACTACAAGCGTTGCAGGGTAAGAGGTGTTTAAGGTTTCGTTCACTTAATTCGATTCATTCATTCAAGAAATATTTGCTAAGCACTTATTCTGTGATGATACTAGGCTATTAAGTAAAAGATCAATTTGAACCTAAATTGCTGTTAGGTCAATATTGTTTTTATTATACCACCCTGAATAATTCAGCATCAATACATCAAAATAAAGATACTCAATTTTTAAACTCAGTTTACTGAATATTTGTTAAATGTCTAAACAATTATGTGCAAGGTATTGCACAAAGTCAAAGTGTCCAGATACTGGTTAAAGATAGCTGAGTACTCCAAGGACAGGACAAGGGAAAGGGGACTTGAAGTGTTACTGATGGAACTTTTATAAAATATGCTTAGAAATGCCAAATGGTAGAAAATGGTAGAAATTTCTCTGGGGATTCAGGATCAACCAATTATTGAATGCCTCTTTTGGAAAATAGCAATTGCCATGTTGAACTCTGGTGATAATTGAATGTAGAATGAAAAATTATGTTTTTTTATTATGTAGGGATGGAAAAATCAGCACAGCATACTATCAGGAAAGTTTGGTGATAGGACAAAAATAGAATCAAATTTTATGCATCTTTTAGGGGAACAGGCTTAGTGTGGTCCTGCCTGAAAGACATATTCTCTGAAGGCCCTTGGCAGCATTTGCGATTCAATTTTAAGTGCTTTGAACTTTGGTTCTGAACCTGAGTAATAAAAACTGCTTAATTGTGTTCTTTTTATAGATTCTGTGTTTTAAAGCTTTATTTTAGCAAAGGTGCAAGTATTTTACCAAAAAAAAGGCTTATAGGAAGTCTGTTTAGTTTATTAAAAAAAGTAACTTTTGATGATATTTTTGTTTAATCCAGAAGTCATGTACTTTTGGATCATGTTAAATTCAGATCAATGTGTGAGCCTTTGCAACATTCTTATGAAGGTACATTTCTAACAACATAAGCCCCAAAGTTTACATTAAAGTATAAATATCAATCCCACAATACACTGAAACATGCAAATATGAGTTATACATATACATGTTAGATGATCATACTAGTACATTACAACCACTAACAAAAACCAAAACAACAAAGAGTGTCATTTAATTAGGGTATCTCCTTCTCCCTTTACCCCTGGCAGTTGGAATGGATAATAGTGAAAAAGATACAAAGCTACCTCTAAGCTTTCAGAGTCTTTTTATTTCTACATTGTGGCCATTCTTCAATGGCTTCTATATCTAAAATCTAGTGTGCTAAAAGCAGAAGTAACTGACCAGAATATCACCCTTCTATACACACACACAGTCTTAAACCAATTCCATATCCAAACCCAATTGAAGGCATTTGGGAAAAAGCAGATTCATACATGTTAGAAAGTTTTTGTCACTGAATTTTAGGCTAAATCTTATTAACTGCAAAAAAAATTATGAAATCATGATTCAGTTGTGTACTTTATTTAGACAATCTTTATCAAGTCATAATACATCAGATACTAAAACTACCACATACTTTTCTCAGACAAATCATTCAGAGAAAGTACCATATGATAAAACTATAGTAATTTTCCCTAAAAATAATAAATAAAGGTAATTAGCAGTCAATGTGGACAATATTCAAATTTGAGCCTTTTTTCCAAATACTTACCAGATGCTCAGTGATATACATTTAATAAATGTATTTGTCCAATGAATATTTATTGAATACTAGTAGGTATCAAATATTATCCCAAGCTCTAAAGTAAATTCTATAAAACGTGGTAGCAGAAATATGACACAACCAGCCCACTAGTATTTTTAAGTCAAAGTGATCTGACATGTTCCATGGTTGATCAGTAAAATGTACTGGCTTTGCCAATTCAAATGTGGTTTGGAAAGAACATACTAACTGACCATGTTGGCTACATGCTACAGTTTGGATGCTTCAGAAATCAGCTTTATTGCTCTCCAATGAGTAATCTGAGAGTAACCATTGCAAAACTATTGCCAACTATTGCCAACACTTTCTAAGCATACCTGGGGCTTAGAGTACTTGAGATAGGAATCTACAGGAGCAACAGGAGGCATAAGTATCCATGTAGGAATTTGAGATGCTGCTTCTGTTCTAATTTTTCTTGTATTATACACAAGTATGTCTTGCTTAAGAAAGGGCAATCGATAGAAAAAATCAGAGTGCAATTCTGTTATAAATTGATCCACTGCACTGTTCCGTGTGTGTGTGTGTGTGTGTGTGTGTGTGTGATTACAAATATGACAGAAATGTGTATGAAGCACTAAAATATATAACAAAATTCTTCATTTCTTGTGACTACTCCATTTATTAAAGCCATGGACTGCTTTTTTCCAATTAGATAAGGTGATTTGAGGCCATATTTATTGATTAATTTGAGACACATTAGCATTCAGCCTGCTTGTATGTAAAATGTGATAATTTTTCTAAGTGTTCCTGAAACTCTGGAGTTGAACCATTAATGAGAAGACATAATTGGACTTTAGTAGTGAAGTCTTCTAACTGTCTCAGTTGAAGCTTGAGAAATGATTCTTAATTCAAACCTTTAAATTCTATGAAAGGTTTGGGCGTGTCCTTATTAATATTTTTGCCTTTGAGCTCATTTCTAAGGCTTTTTTCCATGACATAAAAGACACAAAGGGTCATTTGCTCAAACAGTTAGACTTGAGAGTAATAAAATTAAATACTTCATGTGTTACAGGAATGATTGGTACCAGAATAGCATTGCATATGGTTCAGTTTATACTGACGGGATAAGAGAAGCCTCAGCTTTTAGTTTAAAGGCTTCAAATGAGAATATTTCCAAGGTTTCTAGGGATTCAAGATTTATCTTCTGTCACCTCTAAAACCTTTTCAGAATTATAATGAGAAAGAAAAAGTGCTGAAAATGAATAGAACTTATTTGTATATATGCCAGTTCTGCATCACAGATGACCAAAAAGCACAATAACAGTTTTCTGACAGGACAATTTCCTGACAGGACACATTGGCATACCTCATAGTTATGCTTTTTCAGATATTTAAAACTGCTTTTGACTATTGGAATGAATATAAAACAACATTTCAAAATGCCAATTCTAACTCTTCCTCAGAACTTTATAATAAAAGAGAATCAGCATGTAATACAGAAAAAAAAATCTCAATCAACCCTATGAACAAAAACCCTTCAAGATACTGTAGAGGTTCCTTATTATCTATTGAACCAAATTTCTGCCTTTTTACTTTATTTTTCAGATTTAGCAACTGCTTGCTTCTATATTTCACCAACCTCTGTTTTTCATCATTCTCCTAAGGTCTCTCCTTCAGTCATGTTATCTATTGTGTTTGTCATTCAAATTATTCAACTTACCCTTGTCTCTTTCTTTGTATTAACCATACAGTAAATGGGCCCCAAAAGGTTAAGAGGAACAAAACAAAGCTTGTGTCCTTAGTCTTCACAAACCCAGAAAGAGATATTCCCTTTAAGGAGGAACCAAATTATATTCCCATAAAAGGATAGTTGCTTTGCCTCCCAGGGGATAGTCATCTATGTGACACTTAGCCAGACAGCTAGTCTTTTCCTTCTGAAAATATGAAGATCTTCAAAGGCAATACAAAATTCCACTGAGTAAGGTTATTTAAGAAGAGAACAGTAGAATCATCCCCCATATTATGGGTAGCTTTAAAACTAGATTTACAAAGAAATATTAAAACATTAAACATAGCATTAAGCAAAGTAGGCTTACATATAGTGCAGAGGTAAGAAATATTTTCAGACTGAAAGCAAAAAGACATGTGGTTTCAAAAGCAGAAATATAATTGAGAATCTGACCCAACAAGAGACTTGATGATCAGAGGTATAATCACAATTTGTAAAATGTCTGATTATCAGTAATTGTATAAAGTTAAAGAATCTACATAGAGAATTATTTCCAAAAAATTAGTCCTACTAAGTGACTCATTTGCTAATACATTGGCATCAGGAATTAATGGGTTTCATTAATGTTACCACATATCCATGTTCAGTCTTGCCTCACGTGGGCTCCAGATATGCATGTAAAACTTCCCCTTTGCCTAGTCTGAAACCTTTCTCACTATTTATCTGAAGCTCTTCACTCAAACTACACATTGAGCAGGAAACCTTGTCTCTTTTTTATCCAGGAAAATTGAGAACATCAAGACATGGACTTCTTTTTTTAAAATATTTTTTTAGTTGTAGACACAATACCTTTATTTTATTTGTTTATTTTTACATGGTACTGAGGATTTAACCCAGTACCTCACACATGCCAGATGAGTGTGCTACTACCGAGCCACAACTCCAGCTCCCCCCTCCCATGGACTTCTTTAACTTCATGTCACTCTATTTTGGAATTACTTCCACTCTCAGAGGTTGCGATGAGATCCTGAAACATTCTCCAATAGAGCCTTATTCCAGCAATTTTATTCACTTTTATGTACTCTTCAAATCCTTGTGATTTGCCATCTTTTTCTAAGACTACTAAAACTGCCTACTCTAAAGCAGTGGATCCCAATCTCAGATGCACACAAGAATCCCCTAAGGAGATTTTTTTTTTTAAATGCATGGGTCCCACCCCCTGGAAATTCTGATTTAATTGGTGTAAGGAGCAGTCTTGACACTGGGATTTGTAGAACTCTCTGGGTGATTTTAATTTCCAGTCAAGGTAGAAACTCTCTGATCTAAAGTCAGCAAAGATCTGCAAAACCACCCATTTTACTGCCTTTTGTCAATTTTCATTCTACTTGTTAATTCTGAAGCATTTGAAAATAGTAGTCACTTATTCTTGCTGGAAAAAATCTTCTCTACTAGCTTATGTGATATGCCTTCCTTTGGTTCTTCTCTGAAATCTCAAGACCACTTCTTTTCTGTTCACGATTTTAAACTTATGTGGCTCCATTTCTTACTGTACATATTCTCACTGCATGTAATCTCCTACTCCTACAACTTCAAGAACCATCTGTTTATATTTCTGTGAATAATGACAGTAGAATTTTAATAGTAATTGTATTGAATCTGTAGATCACTTTGGGTAGTATTTACATTTTAACAGTTTTAACTAACTCCAAACATACACACACACAAAAAAAAAGTTGCCATGTGAATTTAGAGCTGTCTATTTGTGCATACTGGTTATGGCAGTGGGCTCTAATGTCAAATTGCCTTGATCCCAACCCCAATTTTATTCATTTGTAAAATAAGCATAATAATGATCTCAACCACCTAGCATTGTTGGGAAGAATAAACAACATAATACATCAAAAAGTACCTTACTCAGTGCCTGATACTGAATAATTGTTAAATTATTTCTCTTAATCATTGGCACAATTATCTAAAATGAGTACATGGTTCTAGCTTCTACACCCCCTTAGTATATACTTTATACTATTGATCATTTTACATCAGTATTGTTGATATATATCTGTCTTCCAAACTGTATTCTGAATTCTTTGAGAGAAATAATTGCTTCTTATTCACCTGTGTTTCTTCAGAATTTAACACAGAACTCGGCATAGGCAGACCATTCATTGGAAATAGGTTTCACCTAACTTAGAGTTTCATTGATTCTAATTGATTGACAATGCTTGCAATGGAATGTTGTACTGAAGAGCATGTCAGCCTGCATCTGGGCTCAACAGGCAAGAACACCATGAATAATTAGGAGTATCTTCCATGGGACAGGTAAAGGAAGTAATGGCACAATTGGCATGGACATTGCATTCCAGTTTAAATGTTATATATGAGAAAATTGCTATGGGATAAGTTTTCATGAACAAATGTTACCGGCTGAAAGACATGAGCCAATTGGAGTGATTATTAAATAATTTTGTTAAATTTTCTCTTATAGTCTAAGTTCTTTTAGAGCAGTTATTATACATTTGTATGCTGGAAACTTAGGACAACTATAGGAATAACATGTTCACAGCAGAAAATTCATTATATTTGATCAAATGTTATTGAAATTTTCATATTATAGGTCTTGCTACATAATATTACACCTGCCATCTGATCTGTGATCTTTACTACATAAATACAGATCCTGAGATTAAGAGTTGTTTCAAGAAAAGATTTTTGCAGGAACTGTTAACCAAATCATCCAGACAGAAGCAAAGGGTGGTTTAAAATACTGATAAATGCTTAAAATAAGAATAAAGAAATTTACATTTCAAGTTTAGGCTTCTGTCTACTCATTATATCCACAAGTGGCAATGCTGCATAAGCAGCTTCTTGTTGTGGGATGAAGTGGTTCATTAACCTGGGGTGAGGAGGGAGAAAATAACAATCATGAGGGTGTGTTCATTTCAAGGTGAAGTTCATCCACCTAGCACAGTACCTGGAACATGGTTGACACTAAATGAATGGTGATGCATAAATGAATAAATTACCAAATGGATGGATGGATGCATGATAGGTAAACTGTCTTCATGTAATGACAGTAAATACAAATCAGCAGTTTTAATTTTTTCCACCAGATGGCGATGGTGTGAGCTATAGGTTTACACTGTAATTGTGAAGAGGAAAACAATCAACCAAACACAAATCACATTAGGACAAAAAGAAGTCACAAAAAAGCAGATTAAGAAGGGACAAGTGAGGGGCTGGGGATATAGCTTAGTTGGTAGAGTGCTTGCCTCCTTGCATGCACAAGGCCCTGGGTTCAATCCCCAGCACTACAAAAAAAAAAAAAAAAAAGAAGAAGAAGAAGGGACAAGTGAAATGTTTGGGTCTAGGTATATGATCTTATGTGATATGTAAAAGTTCTCACCTTCGCCCCTTTTTATGCATGGGTGGCATTTCAGTCCCAATTACTCCCAGTTAAAAAGTTACATTCAAAATTATTATTATCTGTATAAAAATCATAGGGCAACATTCATAACTAAAATTATTGTCATTTGGCTTATATACTCATACATTCATATTTTCTTTTGTTTTATTCTAATTTCTTAATTGATGCTCCTTTTGCAAGTGAGACTGTTTGGGAACTGCCAAGAAAACTATGCATACTATCCAACACTCCAAATTCATAAAATAAGTCTTATTAGAGCTCATTGGTAAAGAATTGTGAATCACATGGGTTCTGCTTTCCTGAGCAAACCCTGATACAAATAATATGATGTCACTGTGGGGCCTTTTAGGTAGCTCAATACTAAAACTAAATACTGTACTGCTTACATAAGTATCATAAATGATAAAACATTTTCACACTGCAATTATTTATTTTTATTATTTTAATTGAACACATTTATGGAATTCATTGTGATAATTCAATACATGCATCCAGTGTGTAGTGATCAAATCAGGGATATTTAACATTTCCTTCATTATATAATTACTTTGTTTTGGAGGATTTGAGCTCCACTTTTCTAATTGTTCACAAACTATAGAAATAAACTTTTTTTTTCTTTTTAAAAAAAAAAAAGAATTGTGAATCATATTAGATTAGTGTCCATTCTTTCATTCAAAGACTTTTGAAAGATAAGAATATCAGTTTTAAAATCTAGTACTCCAGGTGTGCAGGGGGAAGGGGGAGATACTTTCTTGGTAAATTAAGATAAGAATATGAACATGCTTTAAGATGGAATAAAGTATTCCCTCAAAACTAGCCCTGAATTGGATAAAACACTAACTTTCTAAAAGGTGGAATCAAACTCAGAAATATGTCATGGTAAATTATATAGCATATCATCCTTTTAAACTGTTTGTAAACTCTTGGTCACTGGAACATAAAGAGGCTGCCAAGGTTGCTGTAGAAAGACAGCAACATTTTTTGAATTCTTAAACATTTTCACATTTGTGATGGCAATCATTTCCTATCACAATCCCCTGAGGTAGGTATGGGAGGCAATATAGTGTTAGAAGAATGGGGGACTTTGGAGCCGTAGTCTTGATTTCCAATCCTCTCATTATTTAGGCATTGAAACTCTGATAAGTTATTTCTAAATTTCAGTTACCTCATCTGATAAGATAATATCTCATACCTCATAATGTGTTTATCAAGAGCAAATGTAAAACACCATGCCTAGCAGTGCCCTAGAACAGAATAGGTAAGATGATGATGATGATGATGACGACGACGACAATGACGACGACGACAACGACGAAGAAGAAAAAGAAGAATTTAGTTTTTCAGTCAAGAAAACAAGCTCAGAGCTACAAGAGGTTGCACAGCTAATAAACTTGCAAAGCATCACGCACAGTACCTAGCACTGTAGCAAATGCCCATTCAATATTATGTTTGCTTTCTTCCTTCCTGACCTAAAACTTGATTTTTTGAGAATCTACAATGTATAAGCACTTTAAAATATCATGCTATACACATTAAATACTCACAATTTTATCTGGCAATTTATTGATGGTGCTGGGGAATGAACCCAAGGCCTCAAGCATGCTAGGCAAGCAGTTTCACCACTGAGTTCTACCCCCAGCCCTTTTTATATTTATTTTGAGACAGTGTCTTGCTAAGCTGTCCAGACTAACCTCCAACTTGTGATCCTCTTGCTTCAATCTCCTGAGTTATTGGAATTATAGGTATGTCAATTTAAGAAATAAAAATTCAAAAAACAAGAAGTTAAACTCCACTTCATCTAGGTTAGTGCAAGATATAAACCACTGGTACATATTTTTGAAAGTTAATATTTCCTTTGATTACAGGCAGTAATACATATAATAAAATAACAAAGAAGATACTAGACTTCACAGAAAAAATGATAAGTGGACCCATGTTTTGCCAACAGGGTAATTCATTTCTCTCCTACAATGGTAACAAATTTTCCTTATTAGGTATCTTTGCAGATAAGTCAATCAGTGGCAGATG
Organism: Callospermophilus lateralis; assembly: GCF_048772815.1. Lineage (NCBI taxonomy): Eukaryota > Metazoa > Chordata > Mammalia > Rodentia > Sciuridae > Callospermophilus > Callospermophilus lateralis. Next base: position 101,276,699 of record NC_135325.1, read on the forward strand.
ACATTCTGAGTATCCAGATATTCAGCTTCTATTTTTTATACATTAATTTATATGTGTGCACTTAAGGATGGTGCTGGCTAAAATTATAAATAGGTTTAATATGTGTTCATGTCAATTCATGGATGATAGATTCAGGTTGTTGTTAACCTTTTCTAGTCTCACCCTCTACACTTTCCCTGGGTGAGACTGCTTACTCTAAGACACTTGTGAGATCAAATCTGTTTATACCATACCCCAGATCTGTCCTGAACTGTAGGTACTCATTCCCAACTGTCTGATGAAAAATCTATCTGGATGTCACATTAGGATCTTAAACTTAAAATGTCCAAAATGAAACACACCATCTTCCCTTCTAGGCCCACTCCTATTGTGTTCCTTTCTTGGTAAATGGATCACTATCCTCCCAACTTCCCAAACTTGAAACTTTAGAGTTATTGACTCTTTTATCTCTTTCAACCTTGAACATAAATCAATTACCAAGTCCTCTCAACTTGACCACACTAATATCTCTTGAACATGTTTCTTCACCTTCTTAGCCATTGTTTAGGCCTCCACTGCCATTCTTTTTTTATGTGGTTCTGATAATCCAACCTAGTACCTCATATGTGCTAGGCAAGTGTTCTACCACTGAGCTACAACCCCAGCCCATTCCAATGCCATTCTTAATTTCAGGTTAATTAAGTGGCCTCGGGGCTGGGGATGTGGCTCAAACGGTAGTGCGCTTGCCTGGTATGCGTGCGGCCAGGGTTCCATCCTCAGCACCACATACAAACAAAGATGTTGTGTCCGCTGAAAACTGAAAAATAAATATTAAAAAAAAAATAAAGGAACTCACTTTGAGTCTTTAAAAAAAAAATTAAGTGGCCTCATATATCTTCTCCCTGCTTCAGGGTATTCCCAACTGAAGTCAGTCTTCTGCTTTGCTGCCTATACTTGTACAAATTTCCTGTACAACTCTTATTCCGAAAATTATAATTCATGATGGAATTCTCTCCATCAATTGAATGGTTTTATTTTTTCATTCTTAAAGGCAAAGAAAAAAAAAAGAAAGAAAAGAAAAGGAAAATGAAAAATCATGCCAAATGAGCCAGACTTCATGATCTGGCTCCAATGTACCTTGCTCTAGTTATATTCATATTGAATGTTTCATCTTTCCAGACCTTTTCATGGCTTTGTACTTTTCACCTGCTAATCTACCCTTTTGGAATGTCCTCCTGGTAAAATGCTCATTCAAAATTTAAGACCTAGATCAAATATCACCTTTTTAAAGACACTGATTCCCCTGAAGAAGTTAGCTATTTTATCCTGTGTACTTCTATGGTACTTTATCAATAGAGTACCTCTCCCTTATCTGTGAGGAATATATTCCAGGACTCCCAGTGGATGCCTGAAACTTTCAATAACACCAAACCCTATATTTACTATTTTTCCTAAAAATGCAGACATATGATAAACATTATTTATGAATTATGCACAGTATAAGATAAACAATAAATAAAGGGGAAAATATGATAATATCCTGTAATAGAAATTATGCCAATATGTGTGTGTGCACTCTAAGTATCCTATTGTATATACTCACCCTTCTTTCATGATGATGTTAAATGATTCAATGCTTATTTGATGACATGAAGTGAAGTGAATGACAGACATTGTGCCATAGTGTTAAGCTACTAACCTTCTGATATGTCAGAAGGAGGATCATTTGCTTTGGGTGATCCTGTGTCATTGTATTATGATGAGGTTGATGGTTGGATGTCCAAAGCAGACAATGTTGATGGATGAGAACACACAATCTTAAAATTTTCATTTTCATAGAATACAGGTTTAGAATGGCCAGGTGCACAGACTATTATTAATGGGAATTTAAATTTTAACCATTCCTCCTCCAAGTATTTTTTCATTTCTGGGAAAAGAATAGGTGGAATCATTCCATAAACAAAATGGCTGTCACTCACACTTTCTGATTATGTTGCTGGATCATGAACAGATATATTTTGTTGTTGTTGTTGTCTTTGAGATAGTGTGAATATTTCCTAAGTACACTATGCCTGGATTTATCTCATGACCTGCAGCATTGCCACACAGTACCACAGTTAATCTGTCTTTCCATGTTTTATACCCTGGTGCCTCCTTTGCACTTTCATGAACATAGGTTCTACTGAGCAGCTTCTTCCAGAAAAGCCCAATTTTACCACAAGTGAAAACGTGCTTTGAATAGTTTTCCTTTCTCCATAATCAACTTCTTCAATTCTACTAGAAATAAGACAGCAGCTTCTACATCAACAGTAGTAACCTCTCCAGCAATGTATATATTTTTCAGTCCAAACCTATTCCTGAATCTGTGTAACTATTCCTTTCTTTCAGCAAATGTCTTTGTGTCACTTGTTTCCAAGGATCCCTTGCTAAAGTCTTCATAGAGGCTCAATACTTCTGGCTGCAAATGTTGCCATTGGTTGGAACACATTTTATGTTCATGTCTTCCACCCACAAATCTAATGTATTTTCTATATTCACTTAGCACCATCATTGTTGTAGTTGTAACTTCTATGGTTTGAGTTGCAACAGGAAAACTAGCATGAATTTCTCTTTCCTTCTTCACAAGTTTATAGTTAGAAGCTTTGTTCTTACCACAGGTTTTAAAAACCAAAGCATATAATTCTTTTTCTTTCCTTAAGTCAAGAACGTTCCCCTTTTCATTTAAATGAGGTATTTTGTGACTTCTCTTTGGTATACCAAAATTGTCAACATCACTAATCCTATGCTTTATAATCATTATTGAGTAAAACAAAATTACTTGAACTTAAGCCCAGAAATACCACAACAGTCAATCGGGTAACTAAGACAGTTACAAAATGGCTAAGGGATGGGTTGCATATACAGCATGATTATACAGGACAAAGGAATGATTCATATTCTCAGCAAGATAGAGAAGTATGGTGGGAGATTTCATAATACTACTCAGAATGGTACACAATTTAACATTTATGATTTATGAATTGTTATTTCTGGAATTTCTCAGTTAATATTTTTGGACCTCAATTGACTGCATAACTGAAATTATGCAAAACAAAGCTAAAGCCATGAATAAGCAGGAGAACTATATATTGAGTGTGGGTAACGAGGATTGAACACAGGGACATTCAACCACTGAGCCACATTCCCAGCCCTATTTTGTATTTTATTTAGAGACAGGGTTTCACTGAGTTGCTTAGTGCCTTACCATTGCTAAGGCTGGCTCTGAACTCACCATCCTCCTGTCTCAACCTCCTGAGTCACTAGGATTACAGGCATGTACCACTGCACTCAGCTAGAACTTTTTATATTTTTAATTACAATGATTTATTTGAACATCTATTTCTCTAACACATATGAATTTCCTATAAGCAGAAATCTTCATCCCTAACATAGGACTCAGGGCCCTGATACATATTAAATACTAAATAAAAGCTTATTGCTTCAGAATGATAGTTTGATAGTCTGGCCTCACAGAAGACAAACTCCCCTCACCCCAAATTCCTTTTGATCACAATGCACAGACAAAATCTGGGGCTGGCTAGCTTTTTATACTGACATTGCACAAAGTTGTTTATACTTTCAGAACTGTCACCAGAGTGCATTCTTTCTTAAACTCACAAAATAGTAGGTCAACCACTCTATACCCCATCTCACACTCATAATTCACAATTAGGAGTTCATTTTCTGTAAGGACAAATTTATGGAGAAATAGCTTAGTGAAAACTACACCTTTCTCATGAAATAATAAAGCCCAAAAAATCCCCATAGGAAAACATTTATCAGCAGTCAGGTAGGTAGAAGAAAGTTATTTTAGAACAAATGTACATAATGTTTAGTTGAAAAAAATAGGAGAGATTCAAATACATTAGTTGAAAAGACAAGTATAAAAGCTTTACCAATTATGTTGAGATAAAAATGAGTAATACAGTTAATATCATAAACATTTAACATATATTTAAATGTTATTATGAATATCTTAAATCTTTAGCTCAATTTAAGTAAGATTTCAGTACTAATTAGAACACAGTAATTTTCCTTTGTAATGACTGCATTTGACAAGGTAATATTTGACAAGACGCTTTTAAAGCATGGTAAGCACTTGCATTTCATTTGATAGCAACTAATTCCTTAAAACAATTATGAGGCATATACTACATGCAAGGTTTATAGAAAAATAGACATCAATAAAGAAATCATGATCCTTATCTTCATTGAGTGTACAATATAGGAGGATATATATGATCATAATGAGACATAGGAAAGGGTTACAAATAAAGTATACTTAAAGTTCATGGAGGAAGAAATTCCCTACCTAGTGCTGGTATAACAAGTGTTCTGTGGCAAAGGATGCTTTTTTTTAAGTTAAGTCTTGAAAGATGCTTGGATGTGGATAAAGGGAGATAGCAGGCAAGGACAATCCAAGAAGGAGTTTGGGAAAGGAGATATAGCTCAGAGGTATAGCGCTTGCCTAGCATGTATAAGACCCTGGGTTTGATCCCCAGCACTGCCAAAACAAATCTTTCTCTTCCAAAAAAGAGACAACACAGCATGGGGATTGAAGAGGGATGTAGAGAGATACAGGCAAATCAATTAGGAAACAAAAACATTCTAGGAAAGTATAATGACAATAAGGATGATAAGAATGGAGGGAAGGTGAATTTGAGAGATGTAGTGATCAATTCTTCTGAAGGATGAGGCATCTCATAAAATAGAAAATGGGTGGTTGCCTGGGAATATGGGGGCATCATTATCAGAAGTCTGGTGATGGAAAGAGGACTGGGATTGAGGGTGTTAAGATGATGGTTTCCATTTTAGATTTCCTGATATGAAGTGGTCACTGTGTTATTTATTTGGTAATGTCTAGCAGGTAACTGAAAACTTAGGACTAGAATTCAGGAAGAAGTTTAAGCTAAAAATAAATATTTAGAAATTACCCAAGTAGATGAAATCATCAATGCACCTGAGTAAAAGAGATTTCAAAGGAATGGTCTTTAAACTTGAGTGTACAACAGATCCCCTGGAGGGCTTGTTAAACCACAGATTGCTAGGCTCCACTCAGCATTTCTGACTCAATAGGTGTGGGGTGGGATTTGAGAATTTGTACCTTTAATGAATTCCCAATTTATGCTAATGCTGCTAGGTCAGGGTTCACACTTTCAGAACCATCAAACTAGATAAACAAATCTATTTTTTTTAAATCTCAGCATAACTTATTCATAACAAATGATCTGTGCCAATGTCTATCCATTTTTCTATATAGTTAAAATAGTGTCTGATACTGTTTATCAAAAGAAAATAAATATGAAATCATATTTCTATCTACCTGTTTTGTCTTCTTAGAAACTTTTTTTGTCAATTCATAATTGAGTAGGCAAGGCTGTCCAAAAAAATCTCCAAAATATGATTAAAAAGCATGGGGCTCCAAAAATTCTTACTTTCCCTTTAGACTGTGAAGCACAAGGTTTCTGCAATATGTTGATTGACATTCTGGACCTTTGTTTGGTGGTCTCCACTATCCTGCTAGCTTTTTCAAGAACCACATATTTATTTGAGACTTTTGTCCCTTATAGGCAATGACTTTAAAAGCACTTAGCTGTTTACTTTTCATCTTACTATAAATTATTTATCCCTTAGTCTGTAAATGGCTATTTGCAGGATTAGACGAATTTTGAATGCTCTGATAAGAGGACTGTTGCACCCAAATTCATGCATAATCCGTAGAAAGCACATGTAACCCACAACCTCTGCTGGGTTAGCATATGGAACAGATTCACTGAGCTGTGCAAATTATTAACCAGTTAACATCAGCAAATTTGTTTTTGAAATAGTTTTAAACACACAAGCGTTCCCTAATGAGAGGTAATATTAGTTATAAAAATCCAATAAAAACATACCTTGAGTAGATTTCTCTACCTCCTTCCTCTTCCTATTCTGGCTATTGTAATTCATCCTCAGCTCTTGGTTATACTCATGCAGAGTTTCTCTGGAGTTGTATGACTGTCTTGGTTTTCTTCCATCCTCACTCTCATCCGAAGAACTGGTATAAGCTAGATCCATTTCATGCTTGACTTTTGACAGCGGTTGATAAGGTTTGCAGTCTGTTTGCTCCATCTCTGATTAAGCTCAGTTTCATGAAAAAAGGGAGAAGTACTTTAATGAAAGCAGTCCTGAAAGAGATAGGGAAAACACAAGCCTTCTTAGATTTGTCCTTTTGCAAGGAAACACATCTGGCAGATTCACAATTGGTCCTGATAATACTATCAAAGGAGTGAGGCAAAAGACAAACTAGATGACATGAAGCTAGCCGGAGGCAATAATAACACTGTGTTACATGCATACATTGTCAAGCATTTAGGATGAAGCTGGAAGTTGCAGCATCAGAAAATACTCAAAGTAAAAGACAGGCTTCTTTCAAAAACAGTTGTATTTGAATGCAAATAAAGGACAATGTTGCTTTATAGTGCACATGTGTTTTTTAATGCTGAAGTCAGTAGTTAGATTTATTTTTAAATTTTTTTTTTAGTTGTTGATGGACCTTTATTTATTTATTTATTTATCAGATTTGTAAGTGGCCAGGAGTGCAAATATTAACCCAGCACAACCCACACTTGAAATAAAAACTGCTAAGAGAACTACATTCAGAAAAAACACATTCTTGCCTCCGGTTTAATACTACCTTTAAGGCAGGGGCTCTAAGTAAGGGAAGGATTCTGTGAGAGAAGCAGAACCAGAGCTCATGAAATGAAGTGTCCTTGAGGGGGACTAGGCTCTTTGTGTTCATATTGTGACTTTTGAGCCTCAGGCCTGCAGAGCATTTTTAATAAGTGATGGTAAATTTTTGTTCTTCATAGTACTGAGGATGTAAACAACACTTCTGGTGACAATACTGGTATAGGAACAGCAGGATCTAAATCGGGTTTAGAAATAGCAATATTAAACTTCTTGATAAATCACTGAAAGAACCTCCTTTCCCCACAGAATGCTGAGCTAGGAACCACTGAAGCTCTTAGGACCAATAGAGGCATTATCTGCCCTACTTAGCACTGAGAGGTTTGAGAAGATCAAGTGCCATCTGAGATGTCAAAGTCCTCTGTAAAGCTAAAAGCCCTGTAAAAATGCTCTTATTTTTCTTTTTCACATTATTTATCATGATTTCCATCCATTGCTGAAACTTTGCAATCTGGTCTTATGTATGATGTAAAATAATAATAATAATAATTACAACAACCACCTAGTTTGAAACCAAATGAATATTATTCTATTTTGTAGTGAAATTGACTCTTTTATCTTTCTTCAGCTCTTCAGAATACATATTTTCAATGAAACCTCAGGATATCTAGATAGTGGATTCTCTATCTTGTACAGGATCTCACTTTTGGAATTTCCATTGCTTTTATTGCAGGCACATAGAGCACAGAAATCACTTAGTAAAGTTTTATGGACTGAATGATATGCATTAAATGGTACATGCTGCTTTGTAGTGTGAACCAAATGTTACAGGTTGAGGTCTTATCACCCTAACTAAATGTTAAGATTTTTGAAGACCAGATTTGAGTCTTATGGCTATTCATATTCTCTATAGCACTTAGCACAACTATAGGCACATACTGTAGAAACTATTTAATTATTAAACCTATAAATTCCAGAAATAGTCTTGTGTAAATACCTGGTTTGGTTTCAATTAACATCAGAGATGAGCATGCTTAGAAGCAAGATACAATATTACATCTGATGATCCAAGAACATTTAAATCTAATGCTATCTCATGGTTCATAGGTTGTCTATATACTCAGAACTTCTTAATTTGTAGCTCCAGAATTAAACTCTCCCTGAACAATGGGCTTGAATATTCAACTGCCTACTCAACATCTCCACTTGGTTATCCAAAATGTATCTCACATTTGGTATGTTCAAAATCACATTCCTGATTTCTACCCCTTCCCCAAACTGCTCTTTTCATTGTCTTTTCTATTTTGGTAGACAGTCACTCCATTCTTCTATTTGCTCAAGTCAAACAAAAGCAAAGTCCTCCTTGACTCCTGGTTTTAATTTTAATTTGTTAGTTCTTTTTAGTTATGCATGTCAGCAGAATCCATTTTGATATAATTATGCAAGCATGGAGTCCTGTTTTCTTTAAATCCCATATACGATCCATCTGTAAGTACTGTTAGCTCTATCTTTGAAATATATCCAGAATCCAACCATACTTTTCCACATTCTCATTACCACATTGGTTTAAGCCATCATTTCCCACCAGCATTATTGTGATAGTCACCTATGCAATTTCATTTATTTATTGATTTTGTGGTGCTAGGGATCAAATCCAGGGGCTCCTGAATACTAGGTACTTGTCCTATCATTGAGCTACACAACCCCAATCTATGACATTCTCCTAACTTGACTTCTGCTAACACCATTACTCCCTAATGGCAGGTTCTTCACACTGCAATAGAATGAAAGTTTTAAAATACAAGCCATTCATGTCTTCCCTTTGCTCAGAAACAGCAAGAGTATCCTACTTCCTTCAAAACAAAAGTCAGAATTCTTACAATGGTCTACAAGGGCCCTTGAGTAACCTCTCCAAACTCCTCCTGTTATATCTTCCCCCTACCTCATGTATTGCAGCTACACTAACCTTTTTGCTATTTCTGAAAACATTAGGCATGTTCCTGCCTCAGGACCTTTGCAACTTCCAATTGAAAAAACACCCCAAAATACTACCGCTAATCCTCTTCTCTTTCAGAGAATTTATCACCAAGTAGTACATTACATATTTTATTTATTTATAGTCTGCCACAATTAAAACGTAAGCTCCATTAAGGTAGGCTTTATCTGTTGTAGTCATTGTTAAATCTCTCTGAATCAGAACAATGTCTGGCATATTTTGAATAAGTGAACAAAAATACTCTGAACAGGGCCTAGGAAGAAAGTGTAAATGAATAAACTGTAGTTTCTCCCCTACCCTCAATGAACTCACAGCCTAAGGCAAGCAAAAAATAAACAACTCTGGTACAAAGGAGAATGAGAAGATTTTGAGAAACTAATGAAGTAGTGCTTGAACATCAAAGATTAAAGTATTGGGAAGAGACTGCATTTGGTTTAGTTTCCTCTTCACCAACACTATTACCACAACTACTGAAATTCCATTGAGCACCTGTGTTATCAGGCTAACTTTAATCTCTTTCTTCTTAGGTTCCCATAGCATACTTTTTAGAAGGCAGACAGTTATCTAAATTTTAGGCCTTGATTTTGTATAAACCGTACAACATAAGAAATGTACCAACAGCAGAATTTCAGAGATGTATTTTTGCAGTCAAGGATTGGAACTTAGACCCAGAAAAGGAGGTATGAATAAAATTCATCAAAATTCATTTCAACCAACATATACATTGTTTGTTCATTAAAGAAAAAGAGTTTAACAAGTTGAGAGTGGAGAGCTATTTTCTACATAAGGCCATTGACAATGCAAAAAAATCAATCAAGGACCTTATAACTAAGAAGAGCTTAATAAAATGTTTTCTGCCACAATATAGAAATTAATAAATGCTATTTGATCTTCTAATTCATTTTCCATCTCTTCACTTATTCTTTCAAGTTTCTGGTTCACACTGATAAGGATTATGATGAAGATAATGTAAGAATGGGCAGATTAACACTCCCCTTTAAACCTGAGTTACAAATCTATATTTATCTTAATGCCACTCAAACCTAATAAATTAAACTTAAAAATGAAAAAAAAATCATTTCTATTGCCTAATGTTTTGACAAGTACAATTTATCATGTTAAAATCGCATTATTTTTATGCATGGAAACCTAAACATTCTCTTTTCTCTCGGTATATTTATTTATATCCTCTGAGAGAGAGAGAGAGAGAGAGAGAGAGAGAGAGAGAGAGAGATTCAGCTATGATTAATCATTTTCAAATTTCTGATTGCAGCTATTCCCATCCACAATTCAGTAAGGAATGTCACACCTATTCAAGGTTATTCAGTGTCTTTGGAAGCAATCTTTCTTTAAAACAAAAAACAAACATAACCTGTTAAGAGATTCCTAACCCTCCCCAACGTTTTTGTTTGTTTGTTTGTTTTTGCTTTTGTTTTGTTTTGTTTTTTGATACCAGGAATTGAACCCAGAGGCACTTGACCACTGAGCCACATCCCCAGCCCTATTTTGTATTTTACTTATAGACAGGGTCTCACTGAGTTGCTTAGGGCCTTGCTAAATTGCTGAGGCTGGCTTTGTACTCATGACCCTCTTGCCTCAGCCTCCCAAGCCACTGGGATTATGGGCATACCCCACCATGCCCCACACCCCCCCTCCACAACTTTTCAAATTAAAATTTGTGTCAGTGGACCCCAGTGATTAGGAGAACATTCCAGATCTCTTTAGGCACACAGAGAGAGGCACAAAGAGTTCTGAGTGCCTGGGGCTTTGAAAGTAAATAACTGTGGAGATGGTGTTATAGCTCAGTAGTAGAGTGCTTCCTTAGCATGTGTGAGGCACTGGGTTTGATCCTCAGCACCACATAAAAAGAAATAAGGTTTTGTTTTCTTTTTTCAAAATAAGAAATTATATAATTGTGATATTTGTCAAAGCCTTGAGGAGCAGAGTTTAAATTCACTGGCATACAGTATATTTTTGAAAATAAAGAAATAACATTAAAAATATTAGTATTTTAAATCTACCAGAGTGAAAGCAAAATAATTCTGAAAATATGTTGTTCCAAATATTCTATAGTAAGGGTAACCCCAGTATGGTGGTGTTGGTCTGTAATGTCAGCAACTCGGCGGGAGGGGGAAGGCCAAGGCAGAAGAATTGCAAATTCAAACAGTCTTGGCAACTTAAGGAGACACTGTTTAAAAAAGGAAAAAGGACTGGGTAAAGGTGGTCTCATAACCACTTAACTGACTTTTCCATTCAGTGCCCAACATGGCATCCTGGCAGTCCAATGTAAATAAATGTTATTCAGACATCATGATGATAGTGCTTTGAAAAGCCAAATGTACATATCATACTAAACTCATCTTAACAATTTTTAAATTTATCTATTATTTTGATAGTGATAAATTTTAAACCAAAGCATATGAGTATTGTAAAGCACATGCTCTTATGGAACAGAGGAAAAAACAAAGAAGTCAATTATCTTCGCTACTGCAGCACATCCATTCAGATAGTTCACATAGTATAAATTCAAATGTCACCACCTGTGGTTTGCCCTTGTGCATTTCACTTTATACTTGCTAACAAAATGCAAGCAACTTCAGAAGTGAACTGGGATGTTTCCCTCCTCACCTGAGTCCACTGACACAAAATTTAAGCTCATGGAGATGTTTATGCTCATGAGACAACTTGATATGTGGAAATCATTGGCCTTAAATTTATTACAAAAAATGCAACAGCAGCAGCAGAGGCAGCGAGTACCTAATATGGCAATTACCAGGCATGAGGCACTATACTAGTGCATTTCATATATTAACTCCTTCAATTATTATAGAACTCTATGAAGTAGGTGCTGTTTTAATCCCCCATTTAATGGATAAAGAAAACCATGGAACAGAGCAGTTAAGTGACTTGCTAAGACTACACAGGTAGTAAGCTACAAAGCTGAGATTTCAACTCCTACAATTTATCTCCAATTGTCTTGATGCTCTTAACCTGGTTCCACATTGTCTTTTTTTGTTTGTTTGGGGTGGTGCTGAGGATCGAACTCAGGGCCTCATACATGGTAGGCAAGCACATTACCATTGAGCCACATCACTGGCCCCCTTCTCAGTGTCTTTCAGAGGAACATCTGGTAGAATGATCCTAGGTAAATAATCTTTCCTCTCTCAAGAGGACTGGGGCTGTGGCTCGGTGGTAGAGCACTTGAGTAGCATGTGTGAAGCCCTGGATTCAATCCTCAGCACCACATATGAGTAAACAAAGTGAAAAATCCATTGGCGACTAAAAAAATTTTTCTTTTAAATTTCCTTGATTATAAGTGAGGCTGAATCCACTAAGCTTTGGACATATCAGTTTTGAAAGCCACAAGTTTGAAGCTGTGGAACGCACTATTTGGCTACCTTTTTGGCAAGGGGTACTGGGAATTGAACTCAGGGGCACTCCACCACTAAGCCACATCCCAGCCCTATTTTGTATTTTATTTAGAGACAGGGTCTCACTGTGTTGCTTAGCACCAGTTGCTGACGCTGGCTTTGAACTTGATTCTCTTGTCTCAGCCTTCCAAGCAGCTGGGATTACAGGTGTGTGCCACTACACCTGGCTTCAGGGCCTTGTTTTTAAATGTAAAATAAGGAGACCAAATTAACTCAAAGAAATCTGTGGCTCTGGAATTCTATGATTGCATATGAAACTGAAGAGAAGTTCAGGTTGATATGACAAAAAAAGTGGTGGGTATATTCAAGGCCATGGTTACATTATCTATTACTCCTCCTCATCTCCCCTCCTCTACTTTCTTCTCCCCAACCCTCTCATATACCCTCCAATCTTTATTGCTTTTACACCCATGGGTCTCTGTGTATATATGTATGCATTGGGGATCACCTCATTTCCTCTATCCTTTTATTTTCTTAATATTTTTCATTCTTAACATATATATTAATGTGTGTGTGTGTGTATAGAGCATTATCTAAGGAGCACAAACCTTCATATAGCACAATGGTTTGAAGAAATGTGGCCACACCAGTGCCTAGGGAATAGTTAGCAAAGGCAGTAGTACTCTTTGGAAATATAACAATAATTTTTCCTCAAGAAAGACCTTCTACCTTAATGCTGATTGACAGATTCAGAAAACACTGAATTTACAAAACTCTTAAAAGGAAAGAGAAATCCTGACTGATTCCCTTATGTTTCTTTTTCTTAAGGAAACATGTAAGGAATGAACTGCTCGGAGGAAGTAGTCTACAAATGTAACAGAATCACTTGATTCTTTACAAAAATGAATAAGAAATCTCCCTTATAATCCTACCAGCCTCTAAGGGTAACTGCTATCATTCTGGCCCATTTCCTTCTAGTCATACTATACACATAATTTTTTCACGTTGCTTACTTCATTTCAGATTTTAGATATTTTTGCATGTTTCTACACAATTTCTACAAACATTTTAATGGCTGTGCACAGTGGATATCCCATACTTTACATATACATTCCCACATTGCAGGATATTTACATTCCTCCCTCCCCATTTATATCATAACTAAAGCCATATAAAGATACCATGAACATCTTATTTTCTTGGAGTAGATTCCAAGAAGTTGAATTAATGAGCCAAAAGGTTTTAACATTTTGGTGCTTTGGGGGATTGTAATGATATACACTGCCATTAGCAATGTGTGTGAACAATTTCCTTTCATTGTACCCTTGCCAACTTTGAGTATTATTTTTAATGTCTCTTTAAAATAAGTAAATTAACAGTGCCTTATTTAACTTGCATTTCCTTGATTATAAGTGAGGCTATTTTTTTCTGAATGTTTGCTAGTTCTATTTCCTCTTGTGAACTATTTACAAATTTTGTACATTAATCTATTGGGAATATTAGGGAATGTTAAAAAAATTAAGCTACAGGCCAGACATGGTGGTGCATGCCTGTAATCCCAGTGGCTCAGGAGGCTGAGACAGAAGGATCCAGAGTTTAAAACCAGCCTCAGCAAAAGTGAGGCACTCAACAACTGAGACCCTGTCTCAAAATACAAAATAGGGTTGGGGATGTGGCTCAGTGGTCAAGTGCCCATGAGTTGAATTTCCACCACCCCGCCCCCCAAAATAAAATAAACTACATTAGTGTTACACAACAAAAAAATTAACCCTTTGTCTATAGTATTTGCTGAAACTTTCTTTGGCACTTTTAATTTTTGTCCTTTTTTAATGAACAATAAAGCCAACATACTAGTGTGATTTTGTCATGCAGTTGTCCAGTTCTTTTGGTGTTGCATGCAGGCAACATAACATTTTGGTGAATAAAAAGAGAAATAAATCACCAGCTTTTAAAATACAGACTGATAAATGCTCTGAATATGGGTCTTATCCAGACAATGGTGTCTTTGAAGTAGACTGCTTTTATGGTACATGGATATTTTATCACATTCAAGACCCTGAAATTGTTTAATGTATTGGTTCACATGTATTTGTTTAAGCTAATTGTGTTTTTAGCATTTTAAAAATCTTACAATTGAAGGATAAAAAGCCCCCCTGGAAAAATACTCCTCCAAAACTGATTTGACTCATTTGTGAGAATAGCTGCAGTCAATATCCTCATGGTGCCCTGGAAAGCTGTTTAGGCCATTTTTTAATCAAACTTTTAATAAATCCTTCATTTGGAAATCAACAAAAAATGCATATATACAAACCTAACATTAGTAATTAGATGACATTAGTAATCCACATACATATTAAAAATGACTCCATTTACAGGGTGGAATGTTGAGTAAATACCCCTGTTCCATACATACACCCTGAAGGTGTGTCATTTATAACCTCATTACTACCAACTTTTCTCAGAAAGGATGGATTTTTCTTAGTACATCCTTCCTTCCTTGGTCAAAATACTGTAAATTCCAAATTATTAAAAGATTTAAAATTTTTGAAAACTGCCAAAGTATTGATTTCTTCAGGCATTTGTTTCCTGCTTAGGTATCTGCAGATGCATAAGTCATAGGGTTATGATTGCTTTTGTTTTTGAAACCAACAATGCTGTCACTAGTACCTGCCTGTGCAAAATTATCCTTTTGTTTTATTCTACACTTACAGTCCAGTTGATTTTACTGTCTTCAACTGAGTATGTACATCATCATACATTGGAGAAAAGTACTGGGCCTTTGAATCAAGGTGGTCATTTTCACAATTTTGTTTAAGAATCTTAATACTAGTTAAGAAGTTAATCTATATAGTCTGAAGGCTCATTTTAGAATGCTATGTTCTGACCTTGTCCTTCTTAAAGAAAAGTGATGCATAATTTTTGGATAATTTAAAGAGAAGCTACAACCTTTAGCAGTTTTCTTTTTTGGTAGAGGATTGAACCCAGGGTTGCTTTATCACTGAGCTAGATCCCCAGTCCTTTTATTTTTTTATTTTGAAACAGGATCTTGCTAAGTTCCTAAGGCTGGCCTTCCTTGAGTTTAGGATTTTCCTCCTTCCCAAATTGCTGGGATTATAGGTGTGCACCAATGTGCACAGTTCCAGCTTGTTTTAAAATGAACAATGCTGTCTATCAAACTTCTGAGTTAATCTTTCTAAATTCACTGGTTCCTAAAACTGGTTTTAAGCCAAGAGCTGAAATCTAGGGAATTGTCAAGAACCATATAACCTAGCCCAAGAAGGTGCTTCAAATTGTCTTAAGAATTGTTTTTCAACTTACAAGAAACATGAAATTCTGAAATTAGGTGTCAAAAAGAGCCTGTATATACCCAATTATTTCAGGACAATTCTACATTTTACAAGGGAGCCTTAAAAAGTTTTGAGGATAAATAGTTGACAATTCTTACTACATATTATTTATATTAAAATTTTAAAAAAAGACAACATTTTTGGAATAAGAAGTACATTTTTACTTAAATAGCACCAAGTTATGAAAGAACAGAAAAACTTAAGAATTGGAGAGTTTCATATTATCTCAAATTAGATATTAAATCTCATATACATATTTTTCTCTTTGCGTGAAGGGTACTAAATCAGTTACATTTAAGTCTTACTTACATTTAAACAAAAGAAAATCAGATACTTCTTACCTAAGAAAAAGTAGAAATTATATAGAATATGAGGGATAAAGGTAAAGGATGAGATATATATCTAATGTAAATTACATTAAAATCCAAATGCAAAATATAAACAGAAGTGAAATTTTCATAAAAGAAAAGAACATATTCACTACTTTTCTTCCCAAAGTAGGTAAGTTACACTACAAAGAAATCTACAGGGGGATACTTCTCTTGATACATGTAAGCAAAAATAAAATCCAGGTTATCTAAATTTTTAGAGTTACAGCTAGAAATGTATAATACTACTTTAACAAAATGCAACTAGTTGAAGTAAGTTAATACAATCATTTTAATTGGTTGTCTGCACACTGGACAGGGCTTATTCCTTTTTTTCAGTTTCTTTGCACAAGTGAAACATGACATAAGATGTCCTGTTTTGCCATGAACAATGCAACCATTTTTAGGTCTACCTTGGCATATCACACAAGGTTCAATGGCATTTTGGGGAAAACTGGACTCCAAACTTTCTTCTTGAGTTTCTTCCCTCTCAAACCGTCTAACATCTTTTTGGGTGATACAAATCATGCTACTCGAAGTTGATGGGTGAGAATAATCCTTGCTTTCTTGTGATTGGGAGGCTTGGGTGAATTCATTATCATTTTGCTCAACCCAAGAGTCTTTAAAATCTTTCACTGTAAAATTTTTACCATCAGGCACATCCATGTTCTCTTCTTCTTGTGTTGAGTTTTCCAGTTTGGTTTTGTCAGGGATTTCCCCTTTATCTTTAGGAAGGCAGTTCTCACCACTGGCACGGTCCATTTTGTTGTGTGAAGTAAATTTCCAATAGTCAGCTAAAGAAATTTCAGAACCTTCTTCAAATGAATCTGAATCACTTTCTACTGCCTGATGTGCAGTAACTAGACTTTCCTCATCAATGTCTTCTGAGAGTTCCTGTTCTTCTTCACTAAGGTTATAATCTTCTGAATCAAGAGACTCAACTTCAAATTCTACACTAAATTGATCAGAAACGGATGCTTGATCCAACAAATCAGCTGAATGTTCACTTACACCACCATCATGATCTGGATTTGCTGGAGTCTCTGTCAATTCACTGCTACAGCTTCTTTCACAGAGAGCAAGGCTTTCATCAGAGGAAAGGGAAATACTATCAGATTTGTGGCGCTTTCTCTGTTGTTCACCAGATAATTCATCCGAATTTTCCTCTGTCTCACTAATTGTTCTCCTTCTAGTTGAGGTAGATGGGCTAGAAACCAAACTGGAAGATGAAGGTTTCTCTTCTTGTGGCACTTGCACAGGGTCCTTCTGATCACTCTCACCATCAAGGTGCCATCTGCTCTCACTCACAGCTGTGCTGGAATCTGGTGGTTCCTGCGGATTGACTATTGCCAAGTTTTTGTAAATCATTGCATATATTTTTCTGTGTTCCTTCACAGAGAAGCTTGGCACTCCAAACAAATCTCCTAGAAGATCATTTGAACAATATACCATGTGCTGCTCATTCTCATCATATAATCGTTTAGTCATTATATACTGGCCAAGATAAAATATAATGTCTTTGATAGTGTAAATGTCGTTTTGTGCACCAACAGACTTCAACAACTTCATAAACAATGGCTTTGGTCTATACAGGGTCTCTGGTTCCGAAGCTGGAGTCTGTGAGGTGCTCATGGCACCCTCAGTAGACAGAGACATGTTGGTATTGAATAACCGCGTGGACCAGTAAAGAAAACGTACCTCACGTCTGTGACCACAGGTGTGTCCAATAGCCAGTAAACGCCGCTGCGCCTCACCACATGGGATTTTTCCGCGCTTCAGGCGGGGGGAGGGGGATTTCGTTCACGCCGTCCAGTTTCCCTCACAGGATGCGCGGTAGCCCGACGCCCGGGACCTCCGCCACCACTCTACCCGCGCGTCCCAAGTCACCGGCGCTCGAACTAAGTCCAAAGAGAAAGGAGGCTCCCTGGAGGCGGAAGCGGCAGGAACTCGGCAGAGGGGTCAGGGCCGCCCCTCAAACTCGGTTTAAAGCTCCGTCTTCTAGTCACATAGAGCCGCACACACCCCCTCAGAAGCCGTGGTGCGCGGTGCGCCAAAGTCCCCAAAGCGCCCAGGTCACCAATGCGCCAGAGTCCCCCGTGCGCCGGGGTCCGCGGTGTGCCTGGGTCACCAATGCGCCGGGGCTCGCGGTGAGCCGAGTTCACCAATGCGCCGGGGTCTGAGGTGCGCCAGAGTCCGCGGTGAGGTGAAGTCCCCAAAGCGCCCAGGTCACCAATGCGCCAGAGTCCACCGTGCACCTTGGTCCGCCACGCGCCCAGGTCACTAATTCGCGGAGGTTTGCGGTGCACAGAAGCCCACGGTGCGCTGAATACCGCTGTGCGCCCAACTCTGAGAACTCCGCGGTGCGCGTTCCCTACGGGTCCGCCGGGGGTGCGCCGGAAGCTAGGGCCCATCCGGGCGTTTGCGCGCGCGCGCCCCGGCCCCTGCCTGTTTAGGCCATTTTGAAAGAGAAAAGTGGAATTTGCCTAATTCTGCAAGTGAATAGTGATGGTCTCCCAAGTGTTTCTTTCAATTATTCGCTATTCTGGTTGTTTTTGTCTATTTTTTTTCTCCTTATTTTTGTTAAAACCTGAAAACTTTTAATGGACACCAATATTGCATCACCTGAGACAAGTGGAGAGAGGGGAAGAATCACTGAATGAGGAAGTTGACAGAGTCACTATAGACTCCAGACTCTGAACACTTACTCTAACTTAGTATTTTTGAAGTTATACCTTTTCAATATCTGTCTCGCACCCTCACACTCGCTCACTCTGGCGCTCTCTCTCTCTCTCTCTCTCTCACACACACACACACAAACATGTGAACAAAGTATGACTTTTTCAAGACTTATTGAGGACTTCCCTCTATGCCATTAGATAAATTGCAACATTTACTACCTTCCAAAATGACTGCCCAGAATCTCATTAAGAAACAGATTTTTTTTGTAATTGTGTAAAAACCTAGTGCATTTCTATCCCTTAGTAATTCACAAGTAATAAAACATCTTTGAGTTTCAGTGACATCTATCTCCATCACACCATCTCTTTGGAACTCTAACAACCTCCTAAAGTAATTTTAAATTATCTTTCTCAATATCCTTTGTGGTGGATTATGTAGATCATCTAAACACTTAATAAAGGGAACAATCTTCAAGAAAATTGAAGGTAACTCAATATACAAAAGCTTTTTTACTCTTTAGAGAAGAACAATAGCTGCTTATTTCCCCAAGTAAACAATCATATTCAATTCATTTTTCATACAATGAAATCCATTGGGGTTTTGTAAATTCATAGTAATTTCAGCATTAACATACTTATCCAAAATGTAGCATCAAATTTAATATAGTATCTTGAAAAGTAATGGGCTTTAAATATGGTATTATATAACCAGAGATATCACTTTCTTCCAGTTTACCAACAGCAAGTATTAATCAAAGCTTTGTTTTGCCATCCATTTTCAGCATTAGTTTAGCAAAATTGGCACTTTATCAGTAACCTTCTCAAGTTGCATGTATAAACATTGGAAGCAGAATTTTTACTGCTTACTGCTGGAATTTCGTTTTCAATTATACTAAAGATTAGACTGAAAAGGGGGTACTAACACATACTACAAAGATATACACCCTTTACTAACTGCAGAGGTGGATACAGGGGTTAATAATGATTCCTGGGATTTGCACTAAGTTGCTTGCTGCTATGGGCAAATGATAACTATGCCAAATGTGGCAAGCTAATACTAGCAAAAGTCCTATATAAGAGTTCTAAAACATAGGTTCTTTATGACAAGGTAGTGTGTCTCCACATATATGTAACACAGGGGAAATACTGAATATCATTAATCCCATGAACCTCCCATAGATATTATGGATGGCACCTGAAAAAAATAAGAGTGAACATTTTAAAAAGCAAATAACAGGGGTCTGGGGTCGTAGGTCAGTGGTAGAGTGCTTGCCTCACATGCAGGGACACTGGGTTCAATCCTCAGCACCACATCAAAATAAACAAATAATAAAGATATTGTGTCCATCTACAACTAAAAAACATATATATCAAGTACAAGATGAAAGTCCTGGCATAAATTCATATTGTCAGCTTTATTAAATGTTATTACTGCTAATAATAAATAATAGCATTTAATATTGTAATTGGTTAATATTAACAATTAATATTAATGATTTTTTACAGAAGTCAGAGGACTAGAAAGAAGATCTAGATATTCTTTTAAGCATCTTACTGTCACGTTTCATTCTTAAAATTTCATAATGAGGTAGGTTTTTCCCATTTTACAGATGAGTAAACAGAGGCACAGAGAGGTTAAGTAATTTCACCAAGATCACACAGCTAACTGGAATTCAAATCCAACATGTGCAGCTCCAGAGATTGAATTCAATCTCTCTTCCATAAGAGACTCATCAAGTTTCTGAAATAAGATTCAAAGGAAGCTGCTGGAATCAGAGTACTCAGCCAAGACTTTCAGTTGCAGCTTAAAATGATGTATTCCTTCTCAGTTATGTAACAGATAGAATACCTTCTTAGACAAGGATGGCATAAAGATACCCAGGAAAGAAAGAATCTAGATCTGATTTTATTTAAATGACTGTCTGCAAGGTCATAAAGTCCGTTTTCAATAAAATTTCCCCTGCTTACCATATGTTGCATTTAGACTAGATGCTCAGATGAAAGAAGGCTAGAATTGACTTGGTGTCATTGGGTCAATGTGTGATCACTTTGATACCTACCTCTGTACCATTTCAGGCCACAAGCTAGGTTTCCTCAACCTCCCTACCAACAAATGGGTACTAAGAACACACACAGAGAAGGAACTGTCATTTTCACCATTGTGATTCCCTCTTTTAGTATGTAAGTGTTCACATTCCTCTACTGGGAGTTGTACAATGGAGTTGCAAATGTGTTGTAAAAAGGCACTCAACTTGGAGTCTGGAACTCTGAGTTTGGACTCATTATGTCACTCACTGGATAAATCAGTCAACCTTCCTTCCTTTAGCAAATTAAAGGTTAAACGCCCTTCCTCCCTCAGTGTGCAGGAAGATGACTCTAATAACAAAATACATATGAAAGCACCATGTAAACTGTACTATAATTTACACAGTTATGATTATTAATGATTTTTACAACTACAAATGTACTAAAAGTAGGCTATCTATTGTCTTGAGAAAATATTATTTAGGAAGTCAGTTTTTTTTATGTCAGATGTTATGGCCGTACTGGAATAACTAAAGCACCAGATGAAATTACTGACTTTTGTGGTTGGTTTGCTTACTATATCTTTCAGAGGTGGGGCTTTGGGAAAGTGATTGGATCATGAGGACTCTGACTTCATCAGTGGATTACTCTGTCCATAGATGAGCACACAATTGGGAGGTAGTAGAAACTGTAGGAGGTGGGACCTATTTGAAGGGACTTGATCCATAGTGGCTTGTCCTTGAGGAACACTTCTTGTCCCCAACCACTTCGTCTTGTTCAATTTCCCACATACCATGAGGTAAGCAGCTTTCCTCCACCATAACCTTCTGCCGTGATGTTCTGCCTTACCACAGGCCCAGAAACAGTGGAGTCAGCTCACCATGGACTGAAAAGACTGAAATAGTGAGCCAGTGGAAGGATGGGAAAGAGGGGAGGCATAATGTGCAATGAATTCTTTCAAAATCATGTTATGCACATATATAAATATACCACAAGGAATTTCACCTTTATGTGTAAGTAAAAAGAACCAATCAAATACAAATAAATAGATGATCAAAAGGAAGTCTAGTAGAGTAGAGGAAGGAGAACGGGCAAAGGGGAGGGAAAAAGGAGGGATCATGAACTGAAATTGAATTCCATGCATGTATGAGTTTGTCAGAATGAACCCACTATTATGTATAACTATAAAGCTCTAATTTTTACAAAGTCATGCAACTAATGCTAAGGAATAACATTGGATTATGGGGAAATTTATATGATATACTGTTGGTGAAAATATTAAAAGCAATACATACAGGATGATTCCATCTTTATGAATGAAACAAAACTAAGCATCTATATTCATAGAAGGAAAAAATGCCCTGCTGTGAAAGAGAAATAACAAATGAACATGATATTCTCTGATTACAAGGGAATTGTGGTTAGATTTGATTTTCCCCCATACTAGGGATTGAACTCAGGGGTGCTTAACCACAGAGCCATATCCCTAGCCCCTTTTTTGTATTTTATTTAGAGACAGGGTCTCACTGAGTTGCTGAGGGCCTTGCTAAATTGCTGAGGTTGACTTTGAATTTGTAATCCTCCTGCCTCAGCCTCCCAAGCCGCTGGGATTACCAGCTTGCACCACCACACCCTGCCTTTATTTTCTTATTTTTGCTTGTCTGTATTTTCTACAATACCCATGTATAATTTTTGCAATAAGAAATAAATGATGATTTTTAGTTTTTTTAAAAAGAAATGTATACTTTAAGTTTTTTCTCAATTATTTTGTCACAGTGATGAAAAGCTAACACTATTTTAAATATATTTATAATAACTGCTTTGAAACCTTGTCTGCTAATTGCAACATCTGGAGACACTTAAAGCCAGTTTATATTGACTACTTTCTTGTTGCTTTTTTTTTAATTTTAATATTTATTTTTTAGTTTTCAGCGGACACAACATCTTTGTTTGTATGTGGTGCTGAGGATCGAACCCGGGCCACACGCATGCCAGGCGAGCGCGCTACTGCTTGAGCCACATCCCCAGCCCTCTTGTTGCTTTTTTTAAACTGAGCATGGCACTCTCCTGTTCCTTTACATATCTTAATTTTCTGTTGAAGATTGTATATCTTAGATAGTATATAGAAAATCTTGACTTTTTTCCTCTGAAGATTATTGTTGATTTTTGTTTGTTTATTTACTAATTTTGTTAAGTGAAATCTTCAGAATATATCACTCTATAGTGTAACTGCTGATGTCTTTGGTCACTTTTTAAGTTATATTTGTTTTTTAAAACTATTTTCTCAGGGTCACCCCTGTGACCTTGGAAGCTTTGTGATTTGTCATTCACTACTCAGAGGTTGTACTTAATCACCTTGAACCTATAAGAGTTGTATCCTCTACCAGTGGATCTTTGTGTAGGAAATACATATAGGATGATTCCATCTTTATTAACAAAAGTGAGCTCATTCAAGATTCATGTCATTTTCAAATTTGCCACACCTTCCACTTTGCACTGGGAAAATATCATATCTCCTCTATGCACTCTCGTAGGTATATGGCTGGCTTGGGTCTTTTGGGGTCTCTGTTGTCCACTGCACATAGGCACAGTCTCAACCAGGAATGTTTTTCATAACCACAACCACAACCATAGGTTAGCGGAACTGTTGGTTCTCCCCACTAGCCTAACTCTGAGATTGTCATTTCTACCAACATTGCCACTTCACATGGGCATCATGCACCACTTCATATCAAGTGAATGATACTCACTGTGGCAGTGAAGCAACGATGCTTACAGCGTATCTAACAATGGCAGAACCTTGGCATTGGCCAATCTTGAGATGGGATGTGGAGTGCATGAGCAGCCATAGTCCAAAACAATATAGATTCTCATTTTTTATTACTCAAAGCCCAAGAGTTCATTCAATTATAAGTGCTTCTTGGATTGCTATAGGCTTTTGATTGACTTCTATAGTGCTTAAAGGGCTCTTTTGGTCAATTTTTTTAGCTTTACACTTATTTGGGGGGACATGCATTTGCAGAACACCTCAATTAGATCACAGCCAGAAGTGCTGCCCAAATGACTGATTGTGTAGGTTGGATTTTATTAAAAAATTAAGAATTTCTTTTTTTTTTTTTTTTGCTGGGATTCCAAAAACAGTGCAATAAAAAATGCAAAATGTTTCATTAATAACATTATATTGATTATATATTGATTTAATATTTTGAATATATTAGATTATGTAAAATGAAAATATTAGAACTAATTTCACACTGTTATTTGTTTCTAACCTATTAAGTCCCAAGTTTTCAATTCTGCATATATTTCAAATAAATTTACACAGATGCATTAAAATAGGTTGGAAATAATAATCTCGAGTTTATATATCATTTATATATTTTTTCATATATATATGGAAATGTTTTTCAAATGCTCTGATCATTTATCTCTTGTTTTCTCAAAAGTATACAACTTAAAAAACATAAAAAGTTACCATAAGTGTTATATTTGCTTCTCAATTAAAGTTTTTATATATTATCCAGCTTACAGGAAATACCGGATATAGTATCCTGAAAACTGACAGGAAAAAATGATCCATTTCTTCAACAGATAAGTTTCAAGAAAAAAAAGAGGGAAGAGAAATATAGGGCTTTAAGAGACATATCAACCAATTGTGATGTGGACATTTTATTTAGATTCTTATTTGACCAAAGAAATAGAAAATGAACATAAATATGAGATAGTCTAAGAAATTTAGAAATGAACAGATATCTCATACTTTTAAAAAACTTCATTTTTAAGGTGCCATATGGTGTTGTACATAGGATAAAGGAGAGTTTAAATATCTTGCAAACATATACTAAAATTTTATGGATGAAAGTATATGATATCTTGAATTTACTTTAAAAAACCCATGGAGGCTGGGGATACAGCTCAGTTAGTACTTGACTCACATGCACAAAGCCCTGGTTTTAATCCTCCTAAGCACCAAAAAAAGAAAAAATCCCTTGAGGAAAAAATAAGTAATTAGATAGAATATAGATGAAGCAAAAGTGTCCATAGGTTGAAAATTATTGAAGCTGTGTGAGAGTTCAGTGCTAGGTTAATTAAATCATGTACTTTACTTTTGTATGGTTTTAGGGGATAATAAAATGTTAAAATACTTTTGGAGAGTTTTTGTTTTTGTTTTTGTTTTTGTGCCAGGGATTGAACCTAAGGGCAGTTAACCACTGAGCCACCTTTTTTATTTTTTGAGACAGAGTCTCACTAGATTGTTTAGGGCCTCACTAAGTTGGTGGGGCAGACTTTAAACCTGTGATCCTCTTGCCTCAGCCTACCAAACTGCTGGGATTATGGGTGTGCAACACCATTCCTTGCTGGAGAGTTTGTAATCAAGTAGGAAAAAAGTAGAATACTATGTGAAATGAAAAAATAAATGAAAATTAGAATTAATGAAAAATTGTTAATCCTTTTTCATGGGAAGAGGGGGATAACTTTCTACCAAATTTTCTATAATGAACCTTTATTAATTTGTCATCAGAAAAACTACACCCCTTACACACATACACAGATTTATTACTAATTATTTGAAAAAATTAAAAGAATGAAAATAAAGAAACATCAGAATACTAATGGCACTTATCTTTGCATTGTGTGATTGTAAATCATTTTTCCTTTTATTGTCTCCATTCTGTACATTGAGTATATATTGTTTTTCATCATAAAAATAGAGATGACAAAGTTTATGTGAAATTTATAATTTTTTTTTCTTTTCTGCCATTCTTATCTGTATTCATATAGATGTGTAGCTGTTCTGGAAGCATATATTAATAATACCTTACATTTTGCAAAGCACTTTAGACTTTTACAAACTTTAAATATTCACAAACAGTATTATAATTTATATGCCTGACACCTCTCTGACATTGCATGTCAGGAGGATATTATTACTCCCACTTTCAGATGAGAAAAACAGAAGCTCAGATATTTGCCAAAGGTCACATAGCTAGATGGTAACAGAACTTGGACAAGAACCCAGGATTCATTATTCCTCATCTGGTACTCTTTTCACTATGTATGTTGCCTCCCATGAATTGTATGAAACTCAACAAACTATTCATTTATCACACAATTAACTTAAGCCCCCAATTGAATTCAAGTTACTTACATCAATTAAATGTACTATCCATTTTACTTAACTGCAACCGAAAGCCCTGTGCAGGAAAGAGGCATTCAGATGAAATAACAGAGAGGAAGCAGTAGAATTCTGTGACATATGGCATGCTTGCTGGTGAAATCAAAGGTATGTTTCATGCCAGCTTTTTGTCTGTAAAGTGTCTTTCATTTCACTAAGAGGTATACCCCATGCCAGGAAATGCATAACCTCCTAGCCCTTTCTTTTGAAACCTAAACCCATGAGAGCATATACTTGGCATGACTTGATGGAACACTGAATGCAATATGTTTGACCCATTTGTGGGTACAAACTATCCAGATTATCTACTGTGGAGAAGGACTGTAAATTATCTTCTGGATTCCCTATCAGTCCAGAAAAATACAAATGAGTCTTAGGTTTATCCCTGGCTAAGAAATAAGACTTTATTTTATTTTTTAATTTCAAAGAATGAAAATAACCCATGGAAAATAAAACAAAAGCTAAAATAAAAAGCAATCAAGTGCACTAAAAGTATAAGGCAAAAAGAATTGCCAAATATATGTGTCCTATTTTCCCTAGGGGGTTATAAAATGCCCAAATAGACCCTGGTTTAGGCCAAAAGATCTAAACTTTGCCAGTCAATCTACCTCTTGTGGATCAGGGAAGGGTTATGTTGGAGAGCAGGGCACCAATGTACATTTGAAGACGACATCTCTGTAGATTTTTAAAAACACATAGTTTTAACTTTGGTGCTATGACATATGCCACAATGAAACCCACTATTCTATACCAATAATTAAAAAAAAAAAAAAAACAGAAACCTTCATAGCAGCTCAATAGAAACTCTCAGGGAAAATGCCAATTTAAAATGAAGACCTCATATTTAAGTGGGAGGAGCATTGTGTGAGATAGGAGGCTTTTACAAAAATATAGCTGCCAATTTGAATGATTAGGTCCTACAGCTGGTATGGTTGGTCTTTTGTCATTTAGTAAACCTTGTCTTAAATGACAGCATTCCTTACTGGGATTTTAGTTGGTAACGAGGGAAGAAATATCTGAGTTCATTCTAAGTGCTGATTTAACTGGCTAAAGGGAGAGGTATCAGACCTTGAACCTTTCTACTACAAAAAATGAGGTGCAATCTATAGAAGAAAGCTTTTGGGTTGAGTAGGGGAGCTGGGTTCTACAGAGCTCCTCTATTCACTAAACTTCATGTTTCCTCATCTATAAATTTAGAATAACAATACCCAATGTGACAATTAGGAAATGCTTATGTTATGCATACTTTGTAGCAAAAAATTTAACGTACATATACTACTAAAGTATTAACAATGGTCACATGGTGGAATATTCAGATTATTAGACAGTAGCACTAAGGGCAATTTTTATATTTTCTTTTTGTTTTGCAATGAAAACATTCTAATATTATGAGGAAAAGGAACAATATGTAATATTTTAAAATAATCTGTATGATGTTCCCACTCTAATGTGGTATACTCAATGAGCACTCACTTCTTCATTATTGGCTGCCATCACTGTTACTACCAACATCATAATCACCATTACCACCATCATCACTATTGTTATGACTGTAAACTTATATTTATAGGTTTACAGAGGTTAAGTAACTTAAGTCCATAAACCTCAGAAGCAAGTAAAATGACAAACACACTCCTTGAAATGTACACATATATAGACCCATTTCATGAATCAGTAAGTTGATCTGGTTGACAAAGTCAGAAACCCAAATTTGACCAAAACATAATAGGCCATCCCTGAATCAGACTGCTTAGAATGAAGCAAAATTTTTACAAAAAGATAATCAATGCAAGAAGTGATATTAAGATTTGAAGGAAACACATAATCACCTCAAGAAAAGAATTAAATTTCTGATAATAAAAATTAAATAATAACTGTGCTCTAACAACTTACTGATTCTCATTTCTCATAGGATATTACCAGTAATCAGTAGGTAAATTTTTCTCTGAAATCACCATCTTCCCTAGTTCTCAAACAGGCATGCACATACTTACACACACACACACACACACACACACACACACACACACGGAATCCCTTCCCATCACTCCTTCAGAATCACAGTGGCTTCTTATTGATAACAAACTGAATAAAATATTCTACTATGCACTTTTCCTTTGTCCCTACTACAGATCATTCCCTTCCTTCATCAAAGGTTACTTGATCTGTCTCTGTCCCTTTCTCTCATGTCTTTTCCAGATGTCTACCTGTCAACAACTTATTTGAAGTGATTAATGATTAATTGGAACTAAATGAGTTATCTCTCCCAGAAGAAGTTAATTTTTATAGAGGTCATCTGGAAATTCAGCATCTTTGTCTAAAGGTATTAATTTTTAGTTTGAAATGTTAGGCCCCATAGTAGACCATTAAGGAAGATATCTTGTCACTGGAGAGTACTTTCTTTTGTGCTCCCAAAGTCAAGCATTCCAGCAACTACTGATTTTATGGGGCTGAGTTCTTATTGGGCCTTTTTCTTCGACCCTCAGGACAGAGAAAGGATTGGCCTAAATCTTTATGGAATGTCTTCTGTGGATTTAATTTTATGTGAGGAGAATTGATCTAATCCCTAGATAAAAGATAACAATGATGAATTTTTTTTCTCCTCCACAGCCTCGAAGGAATCAGTATTACATTGTTGGTAGCTTGAACATATGAATTAACACTGATGAGTAGGTTAAGAATTTGGAATTTCCTATGAATTTTAGTATTCATATTCTTAAATAAAATCTCTCTAATAGAATTCAGAGATACAAAACTAAGGCTTTTACCCCCTCTGCCTATGCTAAGGAAGCTCCAGGCTTTAAGTTACTGAAATTGGTATTTCTAGAATGTTGTTTTTCATTGTTTCTTCTTTGGTATTTATTTCAAATATCAAAGGTTAAAATCCCACAGAACTGAATCTTACCCTTACTTCTCAATAAAGCATGTGAATTACAGTCCACATTCTGTATTCTGGCATTCTATCATCAAGAAATCTCTACTGATTTAGATTTCAGCCAATATCATAATAGATATTTCCAATGATGACCCTGAAGAACAGCATAAATTTAGAATGACTTCTGAGTATTCACAGAAAGACTATAATCCATTATTTGTAATTTTCAATTTAAATATAGTTTACTTATTTCTCCATTCCTCAGAAGTGGTACAAAGCATATCATCTGATTAAATAGGGCACCTAATTCTTCAATCATACCATTTTTTTAAAAAAACACCACTCAAAGTTTAGACCTTTGAATCAAAGTTATAGGCCCACTATAACTTTCTTAGATGCAGTGGTAGTTTTAAGCATTTACTCATGGGCAAGTGTGACTAACACATGGATGATATCCACTATGCCTCGTGATAAGTACTCATTTATATTTCTGAGGTAACTTGACATCAGAATACACAGAGGTTGACAAACGTGGTAAGGACTGTAATCATTTACAAACTACTTGTCACAGAAAAATGAACTGGGTGTGGACTGTCTTTTGGCAATATTGTCAGTGTTTTATATGATATGTAGCTTGAACCTCCACCTGTGTTTCATTAAGAGAATATTATAAGCACTAATCAGCTACATTTAATTTTTAAGGCAATGTAAAGTTCATAATTTAAGAGAAAAATCCTAGAAACAATAGACATGGTCTCTCTGCAACATAATTAATGTTTGGGAAGCAGTCACTGGGGCAGTAAAATGAGGTTGACAAGTCAGTAGTACTGACATTTCTATACAACATCACAACCAAACACTATTTTAAGAGCAACAAAAATTAAAAGTAACACATCAAATTATTGCTCTGCAGTGCCACATTGGGGGAGAGGAGGGAAAAAAGATTGTTAAAAGCTTGCAATCTCTGACAACCAGGATATAATTTAGAAAGAATAGTTCACAAGCTGACATACAAGAGAACATAAGGAGAGGTAGCCCCTATTATTTATTTCAAATAATAATAGTAATAATAGCTCTACTGAAAACCAGACATATCTTAAATAAAGAATTATTTCAGTTCTATCTTCTGTATTCCTTTTTCCTTGATCCTAAGACCTTTCCATCAGTGAAAATGAAATATTAAGGTAGGTGATTTCTTTGGTAAGGGCTAGCCCAATGGTATCATATCATATATATTTGAACTATTTTCACAAATCTTTCTGAGTATGATAGTCAGGGTGACCTTTCTCCTCTTACTAGAAAATGAAATAGAGTTGTCACTTCCATGTTATACTCAAAACTTCATGTTGAAGAAGAAGTTGAAAGTTCCCTTAACTCTTTCAAGCATGGAAGCTGCTGTTTTGGGGGTTACTTGATCATACAACACTCTCTTTGAGGTATCTTCTTATGAAATACTGGCCATCATTCCCTCTGAGTATAAGAGAATATAATGTCCAACAACATTAAGAAGTAATCATATTGTTGCAGCTGCTACTTCATATAGATAATTCAGTACTTAAAAATGATTTTCTATAGGGGCTGGAGTTGTGGCTCAGCAGTAGAGTGCTTGCCTAGCACGAATGAGGCTCTGGGTTAGATCCTCAGCACCACATAAAAATAAATAAAATAAAGTTATTAAAAAATGACTTTTCTATAGAAATAAGAGTTTCCCCAATGGATGTATCTCAGACTGCAGAATTTTCAGAAGTAGGACTTCTTGAACTGCTAATATTACTTTTCATTCTTCACTGGAATTAAGTATACATTCCTGTCCCACCATTTCTTCACCACATCCTTCTCCTAGCCCTGAATTTCTTACAAATCTATGATCTTGGGAGGCTTAAAGTTTTTTTCCTATATTACCATATGCCTTAAAATGCTCTCAAGCATTTTTCTTTAGTATGCCAAATTACAGACCCCACAGTATCAATACTAATCACCACCCTCCAACATATGACAAAATCTAATAATATGTTCATGATGAAAAAGTCTCTGTGGTTAGGAAATTGAAACAAAACTTTCCTCTTTTATGTTGGATTATAATCTCACTTCCATGAATCACTTTTAAATTAAATAATACCAAACACAGAGGAAAATTACATGTATTAAGATATTAATCTCAGCGTTGTTCAAGGAAATTGAAAAACTAGAAAAATCCATTGGGCCAAAGTATGGAAATAATTATATGCTATTATAGCCTCTTGATTGACTATTATGCCATCACTACAAGTGAAAGCAATGAAAAATATGTAAAAACTTGAAAACATGTTTATGATATAATGTTAAGTAAAGAAAAATAAATATACCCTATAGTTTACAACTAAGTCAAAACAAATCTGTGCATTAAAAGCACCAAATGGAAACACATAAGAAAGGACCAAATTAAAATACATTACAATGATAGCAGTTAAGATGACGGAATGATGGATCATGTATATTGGTCCACATACTTTGTGTTATCTGTGTGTGTGTGTGTGTGTGTGTGGTTATGTGTTTGTGTGTGTATCATTACAAACTCCCTTTGGTTTAAAAAGCAGTTTGGGATTGCCTTTAAGTACACTTATCTAGTGTTTTTTTTTTTTAATATATATGATTTATACCTTTATTTTTATTTATTTATTTTTACGTGGTGCTAAGGATTGAATCCAGTACCTCATTCATGCTAGGCAAGCATTCTACACTGAGCTACAGCCCCAGCCTCACTTACTTAGTTTTTATTTAAGATTTCATACTTCCTAATACTTTTATGTTTCACTCCCCATGACTTTAGAAAAGCACATTTGAACTTTGAACTGTAGATTATTAGTAAATCAAGCATTTTCATTAATACCAGATTCTTTGCTGCTGTTTGAACAATCTGAACTATTACATTTTTTTAACTTTTAAAATAATGTTATATACATTTTAGTTTCTCTCTCTCTCTCTCTCTCTCTTTCTCTCTCTCTCTCTCTCTACACACACACACACACACACACACACACACACACACACCACACAGGGGGATTGAACCCAAGGGCTCTTAACCACTGAGACCCATCCCCAACCCTTTTTGGGTTTTTGTTTGTTGAGACAGGGTCTTGCTAAATTGCTGAGGTTGGCCTTGAAACTGTAATCATTCCTGCTTCAGACTTCTGGGTGGCTGGAATTACAGGCATGCGCCACAACACCAGGCCAATTTTACTTTTAATTGATATATAATTGTAAAAATTTATGGAGTACAATATCATGTTTTAGTATATACATATATGGATATATAGGCACATACACAATGTGTAATGATCAAATCAGAACAATTAGCATATTCCTTTCCTTAAACATTTATCATTTCTTTGTAGTGAAACATTCAAAATTTTCTTTTAGCTACTTTGAAATATACATTATTATTAAGTATAGTCACTCTAGTTTGCAACAAAATGCCAAAATGAACTACTGCATTTCATCAAAGTTAAAGGTGGTTGCTGTTCTTTACATCAAGTTTGACTGTTTTAAGTTATTCGATTATTTCTTTTTGATTAAAAAACAAATTCCCTGGGATAAAATTGTAGTAGTTTATACAGCAAAATCCCTTTCCTGGACAATTTTATTATTCTGAGAATGATAGGTAGGTGTATTATAAAGGAAAGAGAAACAAGTATCTGTAGATTAGGAATCATTGGCCAGGAAAATAAAACAAAGGACATTCATAATTATATATTGTTCAGAACTGATACTTTTTTTTTGAGAGACAGAAAGAAAGAGAGGATTTTTAATATTTATTTTTTAGTTTTCGGCGGACACAACATCTTTGTTTGTACGTGGTGCTGAGGATCGAACCCGGGCCAGGCGAGCGTGCTACCGCTTGAGCCACATCCCCAGAACTTATACATTTTTAACCACCACCAAATAAAGTATAAAGTATAAAAATATCAGAAATTAAGGTGGAGGCATCACTATAGATCCTGTAGACGTTTATGAACAACTTTATAAAAAATTCAACATCATACATTAAATTGACAAATTCCTTTAAAAATTGACAAAACTAACATAAAAAAGCAATATAAAGTCTAGTTACCCACATAGCTATTGAACATATTGATTCTGTGATTTTCAAATTAAACCCAAAATAGAATGTTTGTCCTTCATGGTTTTACTGGTAAATTCTATCAAACATTTAGAAAACAAATGATACCAATCTTGTCAATACTATGTCAATAAAGATACCAATACTATGTCAAAAAAGAGAGAAGGAATTATTTGCAACTCATTTCACCAGGTCAGTATAACCCAAATACTCAAATTTGATAAGGACACTACAACAAAATATATATAAATATATATATTTATTTATGATATAAAGTTAAGTAAAGAAAAATAAATATACCCTATAGTTTACAATTAAGTCAAAACAAATATAATATAAACAAATTATAAATATAGACACAATCAAGACAATATTATCAAATGTTATCAAGCAACATATGAAAAGGATAATAAATCATAATCAAATAGGGTTTACCCTAGGGCTGCAAGGTTGGTACAATATTCAAAAAAGCTATCAATGTCACTCATACTATGGAGAGGATAAAAGAGAAAAATCACAATCACCTTGATAAGTACAGAGAAATACTTGACAAAATTTAATATCTGCTTAGGACAAAAAGAAACCTTTCAGCAAACTAGGAATAAAAGAGAACATTCTCAATCTGTAAATCAAGCTGTGATATAGTGCTGTTTAAAAATCGTTGTTAAAATCATACTTAATATTGAAAGACTGAAAAAAATTTTCCTAAGATAAGGAACAGAGAAATAATGTCTGGATTCCCTACTTCTTTTCAATATTGTATTGAAAGTCCTAGATCATACAATAAGTTCAGCAAAGGAATAAAATGAAAACAGATTTTTAAAGAGAGTAGTAAAACTATTTATGAATGACATGACTACCTATATAGAGAATCCTAAGGTTTTGAAAATTAGCTACTAGAATTAATAAGTGAAATTTGGAAGGTTGCAGGATTCATGGTCAATATTTGAAAATCAAATGTATTTTTACATAGTAACAACAAACAACTAGAACATTAAAATTAAAATGCCAAATAATTATAATAGCAGCAAAAACTGCAAAATATTTAAGAACAAAAACTTAACAAATATTTGTGAGAACTCTGTGAAAAATATAAAATACCATATACTATGTTCATTGATTGGAGGACTCAGCATTAAGATCTCAATGCTCTCCAAATTTCCATCTCAATCAATATTATGGAATGATGTCTTTTTTTTGTAGAAATAAAAAAAAAACAATTTTGAAATTTAGGTAGAAAAAACAAAGGACTAAGAACAGCCAAAACAATCTTGAAAAAGAACAATGTTGAAGGAATCATACTACCCGATCTTAAGACTTATTACAAAATGACAATAATCAAGAAAGTATGGTTTTGATATAAGAATAGATAAATAGATCCATGGAACCAAATGGAAGCAGTTTCTAAAAGAAGTCTCCTGCGGGAAAAAGAAGTAAAAAACCCCAGATCTGGCTCAAGGTTATATGACATTAGTAACCTTTTATTCCCATTTTTCCTGTCAGTTTCTGGAACAGTTTGTGTTCATCAGATATTTGTTGAATAAATGACCATCTTAAGCATTCATACTATGTCAATAAACCACTTGGTATCTCTTTCATTAATTCTTTGTGATAAATGACAATATCTTGTTACTTAAAAATTGACCTAAAAAACACATCATTTGTGTAAAAGGTAACTATGTGCATGTCTCAGAAAACTGAACTTACAAAAACATTTTAAAAATTCAGTAACACATTCCATATAGACATCTTAAAGAAATCATTGACCAAAATGGAATATACCATGGTGAGACAAACTAAGACCTACATTTAAGAGTATAAAAGGAGATATTTTTCCCCTCTTCTCCTGAGCAGTCCCATTATTTGCTCCCCCTGCCAACTTCAAGAGAAGAATTATATTCAGTGTGTCCCAATGTTAATACTGCAAAAAATATTTCATAAACATATACTTTGGACACATTTTGTCTTGAAAACAACCTAAATTCTAATCCTAGTTAATTAATCTAATTTCACAGTACCATGCATCTTATTAGACTTAGCCATTTGTCTTTGCCCAAAAGAGCTTGAAGTTTTCCTCTAGAGAATCAACAGTTCTAATATAGAACTAAGAAAATACAGAAGTAGATCATATGTTGGCTTTTAAAAATTATATTAATCAAAGCTGGAACAATACTTAAGTAGCGTCATTTCTGAGACCTGCTTATCACCACCTTCTTGTTCTTTCCCCATCCCCACAACTACAGTTTGGCACAGAATCTGGATTTCTCACCCTCAAGATTCATTCCTTTGCCTTAAGGGATTATCTGTAGAATTCCTCCATTAAAATGCAAATAAGTTATGTAGGAGGGGTGACACATTAACATACAGTAATTATCTGCTGCTATCATCCTATCAGGATTAATTTATCAATTGTCCAGCAGAAATAAAGTCCAGAAAGGCATTTAATATAGAAAAGATACAATTTAATATGGGCAGGGCTAGAGAGATGAGTTCAGGTGTTCAAGCTTAGGTAGCACAATGTGGTTGGGGCCTTTGAGCATCAGGGAAAAAACACTGATTCATTCAACCAGCAAACCCCCTTGAGTGCCTATGATAGCCACTGTGCTAGTCACTATGGCTACAGACAAGAATAAATTAATGTTTAACTTCACTTCTAGACATACAGAAGAAGTAGGTGTTTAGATAGAGAGGAATGGGGCACAGGATCCTGAACCTCAAATTTTCTCTCTATAAAATGGAGTAACTATTAGTGCTTCCATCACAGAATTGTTAAGGACTGAATGAGATAATGCATGTGAAATGCTCCATAGAGTTTCTGGCACAAAACAAGAGCTTAAAAAGTAACTACTTCTATCATTATTATTTATTATCACTGACGACTAAAAAAGAATTTCTTAAAGTGGGGAGGGGAGGTATTGAAATAGTTACAAACCAAGTAAGATGGCAAGACAACTTTCAAGAAAGAGACAGAATATTTAAGATATGATCATAGAAATAGTTACTATAACTTGAACATTTCCTACATGTTAGGCATCATGTGCCTAGAGTATCACAAGTGACGCTACTTACATATTGTTTCAGCTTTGATGAATATATTTTTTAAAAGCCAAGATTATGATCTACTTCTACATTTTGTTAGTTTCATTTGTTATCTCATTCAATTCTCACAATGATTCCTAAAAGAAAGGCATTTATTATCTCCATTTTATAAATAAGGAAGTCAAAATTTGGAAGTGAAGTAATTATACTCACACAGTAAGTGGAGGCGCTGTGATATAGTGCTGTAGGATGGATGGTTTCAGGAGGCAATAATGGAAACCCTACAATGTGGTTTCAGGCAGTGGGAATAATATAAACAAATACAAGGCGGTAGGAATGTGGTGATACTATTCACAGAATACTAAGTAGGTTTGTTTGCCTAAAGTGGAAGGACAATATAGAAAAGCAAAGCATGGTAAGGCTGGAAAGATAAAATGAAGCCATAGGATTTTGAGCTTTACTGTTTAACAGAGGAAGTATACCTTAATCTGGGAGAGCTGCCTTGGGGAGAAGGTTATTTAAAGGCAAGGTGGGAGAGAGGCAGAGATAGATTCCACCCTTATTTAAGAACTTTGTATAGGATCAGCCTGAACAAACTGATACTTCCTACTCCTCCTGCATCTTCCCTGAAAATACCCAGAATACACTTTATCTCAAACAACCATGCAGAAGCCACCTCTTATTTCCCAAAGAAGTGGCCAGGAGAGGATTTCAGACCAGTCACTGTGGGAGATGGGGTTGGGGAAAAATATATCAAACCAAAAGGATGTAAGCTCTGATCTCCTTGTGGATCTTCATATTTGTGAAGGTGTGAGTGGTGTGTTGTGTGTATGTGTACGTGTGAGAGAAAGAGAGAGAGAGAGAAAGAGAGAGAGAACTGAAGTTCATTTAACAAAGTGGCTTTTATAACTATGCTTCTATCAATTTTCAATCAAATGATTGATGGAAATAAAAAGAATTTGTACCACTTATAATGATAGGAAACTTAGTTTCTTGACTTCCAATTCTAATATAAGCAGACAATGTCACTAAGACACTACATTTATGTCCAGTGACCCCATCCCCAAATCTGGGATCAATCTCAAGTTAGGCAAGTAGAAAAATAAAAAAGCTCTAAATGACTCAACTCTCTGATGTCAAATAAGCTTTGTTGCTGGAACTGCTCTAACTCTGTGAACTTCTATATTTCAGCATTGTTTCTTTAAAATTAAGCTCCATTCTTTTTTTAAAAAAAAAATTAATTTGTAGATGGATACACCACCTTTATTTTATTTATTCATTTTTACGTGGTGCTGAGAATCGAACACAGGGCCTCACATATGCTAGGCAACTGCTCTACCACTGAGCCACAACTCCAGTCAAAACTCCATTCTTTTTTTAAAAAAAGACGTTTTTACTTATTATTGATGAATCTTTATTTATTTGCTTATATGTGGCACTGAGAATCAAACCCAGTGCCTCACACATGCTAGGCAAGCACTGTACCACTGAGCCCCAGCCCCAGCCCCCAATCTCCATTATTAATCCCAGTTCCAAGAACCAAGACTCGCCTCAACACCTTGTAACTCACTCACCTAAAAGTACAGCTTCCCAAAATTCAAGGGTAATTCCTTCATACCAGTTCCTCTAAGGAATAGAAATCTAACTTCAAATCTCCCGTCCCATCATCTCCTGATAGAGCCAATATGAGGTTCACTGACTACCAGAATATCTAAGTATCTGCTACTGGCCTTCCTTTATACATGTGCAACTTGCTTATTAGGTTTTTAATTTATTGCTGGGCTTCCCTAAGTATAATTATGCATATATCTAGACTTCCTTTTATTCTTCACTGCCTAAATCTTCCTTTATTTTGCAGTGCTCTGCTTACCCCTTCCCTGTGTTCCTGGCTCCCAGATTTTGGCCACTCTTAATTTAGGCTCCTCTAGTGCTGGCCATGTTCCAGGCATAATGTGCAGCGCTAGTGGCTTTGATTCAATGCTACAACTAAAATTTTTGCTCATAACTCGTGTAAACTAAAACTTGACAAGCTCTTTTTCTCCCTGCACTCATCCTAGGTTATAATGTTTGATAAATATTAAATAACAATAATATAGCATAGGAGAGAAGGTATCTCATTAAATAAATCATAGAAATGTCAACCTACCTGTCGCTCTTTGAAAGAATTTTATGAAAAATTTCTTTGGCTTTAGGCTTAGCTTTCTTATATTCATTCATAACAAGCTGTAAGAATGGAAATGAACTAGTATTTCATAAAGATGAATTATGGGTATGGTTGGGTTAAAATTTTGACTTTTTCCTGAGATAGTCAATTATTCACCCAGTTGCCATAATCCATATACTTAGAAGCCTTATTTTGCATAACTGCTTCATAAGTCATGATATGGTTAACCCTTGATCATTCTTGCTAATGTTAAAGAGTAGAAAATCATTTCATCTAAAATTTAAATATATTGAGTTTTGGGAGTACATTATATGATGTTTCTACCCCACCCCACCCCACCCCCACACACACAACACTTATTGGCAGTGGCCACAGACAAAGTGTGCACCAGTTGACAGTGAGAGGAAGCTACCTCTGAAAAATATTGGGTGGCAAGGACAAAGGAAAATGGGAATTAAACACAGATTTGCCAAAAAATTTAGAATAAGTATCATTTCAATAAAAAGTTAATAAGTTTAATAAATGTCCAAAACACTGGAATTAATAAAGCAGATAAGTGTTTATTAGATAAGTGTATGTACCCAAATGTGCACATACAAATATATATATATATATATATATATATATATATATATAGTGTCTCCGCTGCAAAACTATCTCACTATTTATACCTGATGCGCCCCATGACAGTGGCAGCAACAACATCCATGACTGGAACAGAAGCAACATCAGTAATAACAGTAACTTCTACTGAGAGAGTAAGTACTCAGTTTTGTTCTCTTTTCAGGATGATAATTCTGATCTGCTTTATTTGTTTTTTGCATTGGTGGAAAAGCCATACTCTCCTGATTGTTACCCCTTAGATTGGTGACAGGGTTGTGTCTTCAGACATTAGTTAATCATCACTTCCTCAGAGAATCCTGTTCTGACGTTCCTGACTTGATCAAATTATCCTATTATATGCTTTTATATGGCATTATATATTTCCCTCCATGTCCTTATCATAGGAACAATGTTACAGTTTATATGTGTAACTATTTTAATGTTTATCTTCACCACTGTACAGGAATTTGACTATATCCCAATACTCAGCCCAGTGTCTTATCCTTAATTCAATAAATAGTAACCCAATAAATTAATACATGAATATCCAGAAGTTTACATAGCTAGAATTCAAGTTTTCTGAGTCCTAGGGCAGAACTCCTCATGGTAAAATACTGCTTCTATTTAGATCAACAATACAGGTTTGGGACATTTAGCTCTTTCTATTTCTTGGCTACAAACTAACTCCCTAACTTCTGCCAGCAGCTACACAAATGCATTACATTTTTCACCAAAAGGAGTGTATGAATGCATCAGCAACCCAGTCCCACCATGAGAACAATAAATCATATGCTTTAAAGAAGGCAGGTACAGAGTGTTGTTATCATCATTTAAGTAGTATATATGTGAATTCTCAAGGAAAGTATTTTTGAGAATTAACCAAAAAAGAAAAACATGTAGTGCTGTCACAAGCATATTTAAGTTCCTTTTGAAAAAAAAAAAAATTCCTAACACTTTCAATATGCTGACCTGGGTTTCTGAATTTCATTTTTCTTTAAAATACTTCATGTTTTTATAGAAACTTTGCAAATATACTTTCTCAGAATGTTGTTACTTATTTGGATGGAAAAAGCAAATAGAAGACTGTTCTTCCTTGAAAAAATAAGCTGAAATATGTGCATTTTATGCCTCTAAAGCTAAGTAAAATAATAAAGAAAAATTATGAAATGCTTTTCTGGAAAAGCTACTTATAGAAAGTTTTATTTTAGATGAATGAGTGGACTTTTAATAATGAATCTGAGAACTGTGTATATTCCATAGAAAATCAAATTATAATCCTAAAGTACTATAATCATCTAATAGGTACTTGATATTTCAAATTCTTTAATCCTTCTCCATATTAACTTTCTGACCTAGCTTTTTGCAAACACTCTTAAGTTCTAAAAATATTTTCATGACACGAAACCATAATTTCTTGAGGTTATTCTATGTTAGCAACCATCTTACAGATGTAGTTGAGTTCTGAGTAGTTCATAGTAAAACATATGTCTAATATAGCAGTGCTAAAAATAGGTACTCCAGTTGAAAGTCCGATTTTATTTTCTGGATTTGAAACCTGACAGCCACTTACCAACAGATTCCATGTTAAATCAGGAGGGGATTTACTGATTCCATTATAGCTAAAAGGCAAGTAACACCCCCCCCCCCCCGCCCAAAAGCACACTTTTATTCTCCTAGAATAATATAATTGCAGTTTCAAATGAAATTCAAACCCATATTTTATTATGTAATTCCCACATCCTCAGAAACCCCCATAATAGGTAAGATATTTATATTCTTTAAATAAATAATATATTTTTTAAACTTTTTTGGTGCATTATAATTATACATGAGACTGTGATTTATTAT
Organism: Callospermophilus lateralis; assembly: GCF_048772815.1. NCBI lineage: Eukaryota > Metazoa > Chordata > Mammalia > Rodentia > Sciuridae > Callospermophilus > Callospermophilus lateralis. Next base: position 101,316,975 of record NC_135325.1, read on the forward strand.
CCCTTATTTGTATATGTATATAACGTAATTTGATCAATCTCATTCCCCTTTCCCCCACTTCCTGCCTCTTGCTGATCTTTTTGTTCTACTCTAATGATCAAATAAACAATTTCAAAGGTGCAGTAGACCAATCAATCTCTTGATCATAGATTAGTATGTGTTGTTCATAAGCTTAGCCTCTGTGCCAGAAATTGTAGAGAGTATATAAGTCTATAACAAAATGTAGTCCATGCCCACTTTGTCATCATAATCTTGTTGGGAAGATCTACCCATGTGAAACATTTATCAACTAACAACAGTATCTAGTACCTCACCTCAAAGAAATTAATAAAAAGAGAGAGACAGTGTAAAGAGTCTATATCCAAGAAAGACTTTCAAAGGCATAGGATTTCAGTAGTCTTTCAAGGATGGGTGGGGACATCTGACTAATCAAAGCACAATAGGTAAGGTCAGGGAGAAGGACAGATATAACTGATTTATTAAGCAACTATCATATGCAGGGAATATACAAGGTATTTTTTGAAACAATAAGACAAATCAGGGAAATATTATGGGAGCCATTGAATGCTAGATTAAGGAGTTTGAATTTGAGCCAATAGCAATTACAACTATATTCCAGAACTCCTCCAAAGCACAGATTTAGCTGAGAGCACCATTTGTCTATGGCCCTGAGATACTGTTAATTCCAACTCTTCAAGGTACATGAGCTGAATAATTGTGCAGAATACAGTAAGTATAATTAATTAAAGGAAGAGGGCCTTTTAATTTCATGTTGGGACAACTGTATGCTCAACCATAAAAATGAAATCCAAATGGCAGCAAATAAATTGAATCTCAGGAAAGTTCAACCTATATTATATACTGGTCCTCCTTAATCTCACTTTAAAACCAAAAATCAATTATCAACAAACATAAATATACATAGTGATTTGGTTGTTTCATTACTTTGTGTAATGAAAAATCTCAAAACTGAATATTATTCTGCAGAGATGAAATGTCTCAGTTGAATGTGCATTATTAGTACACTCTGGTCATGAACACGGCCGTTAATTTAGGTCAAGCGAATGACAAGAACATGGACAGTGTGCTCAGTCAAATGCCCAAGTCTCTCATCTGCTGGTACATTTTGTGTGGGTGTGAGGCAGAAGCTCCAGACACCAACAGGAGACACAGAGGAGACCTGAAAGTAAACTGGCCTGTAGTATTCTTCTTTAGTTATAATTGTTCCCTTGTACCATTTTCAACATGGATAGTAAGATTGTTCAAGTAGAACAACATCTGACCATTTTTTAAACCAATGGAAAGCTTCCATCTCCTAAACTATTGTTTTCATCTATGTACAAGGTCAAGGCAGTGATCTCTGAGTTTGTTTATTAAGAGCAACATTTGTCTATGTTCATTTTAGAAGAGGTAAGTTTTCCAATTGCTTCACATATGATTTTGTATTATGTCTACTCACCCTGTGGCTTTGAAATATAGTTTCATTGTAGAAAAAAATGGGATTTCCAAGGATTTCACCTGACTTTCAGATTGCTGCTAGTTTTTTATATAGCTCATTACAGTATCATTATTACTTATTAATGCAGTATATACATGATACTTGATACTATAAAGAAGTTTAGTCCCTAACTTCAAGGAGCATAATAGGATATCAGCCTTGAAACTGGCTTTAAGGGGTTTGTAGTTATAACTGAATTGAATAGGAAGCCATTAACAGGGTTTCAGAAAAAGAGTAAGCTTAGAAACAGATAAAGATGATTTCAGAAGGAGTATTCTGTGTGGTCATCCAAATATAACATCTGGGTCCAAAATATGAAATTTAATGATAAGATGAGAAAAGATAATGGATATGAATAGATATTTCCAAAGAATCAATGATAGCATTAACAACAATAGCATTTACTGGGAGAGTACTCACTGCCAAGCAGTATAACTGCTTTCCATGTATTCTCATTTAGCCTGCATAGTATCTCATGAGATAAGCTTTATTATTTGATTATGGAGAAAATGAAGCATAGAGAAAACTTCAGTAACTTTTCTGAGGTTACATACCTATTTGAGGCATGAAGTTACCTTCTGGTTGAAGCAACAAGACTTGAATATATACTTTAATTTATGCCTCTTGTCATAAATCAATCATGGGTTTATTTTAACAATACAAAAAAAATAAGAAGGGATTGTCTTCTTTAAAGTAGTCACCTTAGGGAACCATATGCTTACTACATTGCTGCAGACATTTCTGGAATTCTTCTTTAGTATTTGTGTCCTAAACCTGAAAAATATTTTTATTTGATTCACTAGCAGAAACTCTTCTTTGAGATTGGATTCAAATTGTGTACATGCCTCAAAAACAAGCCAAAACCAAGATGGCCAATGAAGTGAGTTATTAAGCTAAATAATTTCATTTGGGTCTAAGAAACATGATGTGACATGAAGAAATGCGAGAAGATTCTTCTGAAAGAATCCCCTGAAAATGCTGGCACAGTTACAACTCTTCAAAATAGGTAATAACTTCCCTAGAAGAAAATTTCTTAATTATCAATTCTGCTTCTAGTAGTGTTCATATTAAAATCTTAATGTTATTTATATTAAAATTAACAGGTTATACATTTTAATTCACATTTTATGTAAAATTGTTAGAGAATAATACTCCTACAAGAGATAGTCAAGCACAGATAACTCTGGTACTCTAGGTATTCAAATATGTGGAGATCAACAAAGATTACGTTAGTTGTCATGTGCTTCATGCAAGAAAATGGAAATGAACTGGGTTTGAAGAGCAAGTTAAATTTCCATACCTACTAAGTACAGAAGAGGAATATGATTTGATTAGCTAATAAAAGTAGACTTGAAAAATGGTTCTAATCCAAATGAAATAAAAGCCAGTTTTAGGACTCTTATATTTTCATTGGTGCATTATAATTATACATATTAGTGGGATTCATTATGCCATATTTGTACATGCACTTAACATAATTTGCTCAATCTCATTCCCCAATACGTTTCTTTACTCTCCACTCCTCTCTTTTCCTTATCCCCTTGCTCTACTTCTTTCTTTCTATTTTTATTACTGTTTTTGTTATTGGCAATATTATTGTTATTATTATTTTTAATTAGTACATTATAATTATATATAAAAGCAAGATTCATTGTTGTATATTTGCACATGGACATAATATAATTGAGTAGATTTCATGCCCCAGTACTACCTTCTCTTACACTTTCCTTCTAGATCCTCTTCCTCTACTCATTTTTTTTTTATTTATTTTTTTATTTTTTGGTATCAGGGATTGAACTCAGGAATGCTTAACCACTGAGCCACATCCCCAGCCCTTTTTATTTTTTATTTTTTTTATTTTGTGACAGGGTCTCACTAAGTTGCTTAGGGCCTCACTAACTTGCTGAGGCTGGATTTGAACTTGTAATTCTCCTGCCTCAGCCTCCCAAGCTTCTGGGATTATAGGTATGTGCCACCACACCTGGCAAAACCAATTTTTAAAACAAGCATTAATCAAAGCAGATGTCAATATGGGAAAGCAGTAAGAGAGAAGCATAGATAGAATGGTGGGTCCGGATTACAGGGGGAGATGTTGCTGAATGAATACTAGCTGAGGAGTTTGCACATGATCTTAAGTTAGCCTATTATCCCTTCACCAGTGATTTTGTAAGTCTCAAGGATCTGTCAAGGCCCACTAATAAATGTCTTGCTCTACAAAGGCAATTTAAGAAAAGAAAAGTAACATGGATACTTCAAATTCTCTCTCCCTTGAGTAAAGGCACTCCCATTGACCTTGCTTTAAAGACAGGGACGAACTGGCAAGAACTGAAAAGGACCATCAGCAGTGTATAGATAAGCTTTTAGAAATGCCTTATTTTCTTTCAAATGGATGAACAGATTTTCTGGTAGAGCTCAGTAAATGCTGAGAAGTCTTTTGATCAAGTATGAACTTTCTGGTTATTATAGAATTATTTTCTATACAAAATACTTCTCTACAAAAATCCTTGCTGTTTCCTTAATTAAAGTAAATACTTGTTTGCAATAGTCTATTGCAAATTTGTAAAATGCAGGATAATAATGAACCCCATTTTTGCAGTGTACTGTAAATCATATTAGTAACTTCTGATGCTCTCCAGGTTTAATAGGTGATAGTTTATTATTCATGTTCAGCATAAACTAAGTCATTAAAATTACAAATTTACAAGTAAGCTACAAAAATTATGCTTGTCTTCAAGATTATGGCTTTAATAATTGAAAATACTATCTGATCTAGAGCAAGGAATATGTTGAAATTCAAAGTTCACCAGAAACTTATGGCTAAGAATAATAGAAATCCCTGAACACTGGGGCCATCTTTTTGTTTGTCAAGATGAAAAACTAATCAATGAACAAAAGAAGGTTAGGTTGTTTTGGGAGATTTATATTCTCAAAATTCCTTTAAAAGCATCATATTTCCAAAATGCACATGTTACAAATATGAGAGGAGACACCTTAATGTACATCGAGTTACATTCTGGCATGAATAGAAGATGCCTGCCTTAACAGCAAAATCGTCTCTTTTTTTGACTGAGTGCTAAACTGCATGGAAAATTCTAAACCCTGTGTGAATCTAGTTTTTCACATAAAATGAGAGATGATCATGCATATGTTAGATTTGTTGCAACCAAATGGCTTTTTGCTGGCCAGCAAGCCCAGCCATTTGAGAGATATCTTCCAAAATAAAACCCTTACCAAATTCATCTTGTACTGATTTCTCCATAAAGCTGAGGTTCCTTTTTGTCATTTTTGAGGCCTCCAGAGGCTTCCAATCCCAACCAGAGACTGACTCCTCCAGAATTCAATTTACTGTAGTTGAAGGAGCTTTCTTTTTTTCTCCCCAATTGTTTCATTTCAAATTAGTATCCTGATTAAATTCCAGAGGGGAGTTTGCTCATAACAAGCCTGCCAAGATTTTACCCTAAATAGTAAAAGCCTGTACTTCAGATATCCCATAAGTGCATGTGTGACTTTGTTTTTAGTTTTTATTTTTATTTATTCATTTTTTATCTAACTTCAATTCTTTTCAAATTCTGGTATATATTATTGAAATGATCCTTTTACAGATAGATACATTTATGGGATGAGGGAGTCCAGGCACCACAGTGAATATTGGGGGCTAGCTAAAACATCCTTGTATTCTACTTTGTAAGGCAAATAGAAACTAGGCCATAATCATAGTTAATTGTCTGTTATCATCTATGGTCCCACAATATCTTTTTCATATAAGATAGCCTTCCAGTTGTCTGACTTAATTTAGGTAAAATTCACTGAGATAAATAATTATCTTTAGGACTATTTTCTGAATCTCACTTTCCTCATCTGTAAAATGAGATAGTTAAGATTAAATGATCACTAACTTCTTTTCCCTATGCTATGGTATGGGTATGGTTTGAATGTGTCCCCCAAGGATTTATACTTGGGAGCTTGGTTACCAGTGCAATGCTGTTGAAAGGTGGTGGGAGCTGTTGAAAGACATAGGGCCTAGTTGGAGGTCACAAAACTGGTCCCTCTCCTTCACTCTGACTTCATGTCTGGCAATGTGATTTCTCCTTCATGCACATGCTCTTGCCATTATGATAACTGTTCACCATGAGGCCCTTACCAGAGCCAAGCCAATGTTGGCACTATGACCTTGAACCTCCAGAACCATGGATTGATAAACCTCTATTCTTTATCAAGTTGGCCATCTAATGGTATTTCATTATAGTAATGAAAAATGGAGTAATATAACTTGCTTTAACCACTTATGAATCATCTTGCTTTGAAACTGCTTCATTATTTAATAATCTATAAACATTTACAAAATTATCTTCAATGGATATACGTTAGGCATTGGAAAGACAAAGATATCTAAGATTTTAAATGAGGGCAGTAACCTAATAATGGAGATAAAATATGTCCTTAAAATAATACATAACAATGAAGGGTAGGAAAAGGCTGTGTGTCAAAATGAGGAGAAAAGATACAGAGAGCAGAATCCCTCAATCCCTAACTACACTGCCACCAATTCTTTTTGAACTATGAAGTTTCACAACACACACAAACATGTACACACTCATACATACACACACACATAACAAAGTTGGGTCAAAAGATGAGGCCCTGCTTCCTGTCATGAAATGACTCAATTGATCCGGACTAGGAAGTATAACTATTTAACTTTCTTCCTTCCCAGATTGTAAGCCTCAGAAAGGCAGGGGTAATATCTTTTTAATTCGCCACTGCATTATCTGAATCTACTGTACATAGGACACCTAATGAACACAGAAGTTGTACATTAAATGTTAGTTCAACGAATAAACAGGGACTTCAGTTATATAGAGCTTTTCAACTTAGTTCCTACAGCACCATGTCCTTGCACTAACATTATATCTATCACTTTATATTATAATTGCTATATAATATGTCTCCTCTAAAGAGCAAAATTACCCCATAACTATTTAATTACGATCTGAATGTGGTAATTTTAAAAATACTGTAAGTGAGCAACAATCTAGGGCCAACAGAAGAGTCCTTTCATTGTATACATAAAGACCCTTGATTATAGTTGTCCTCTAGGTAATTTTCTCTACCTCTGAGTTTTATCTTAAGTGACTTCCTGCTTCACTGGAAGCTCAAAAGTATCTTGGTACTCCCGAATTTCCTGAATCTTATCCTTATTCACCATAAATGTACATTTAACCTGTCTTAGACTGACAGCCCAGTTTCCTGCTCAGAGTCCCTGAATCAAAATAGCTTCAACATTCATTGATGTATATTTGACACACAAAATCAAGCCCTTGACAGATGGGATTCAGTTAAAATGTTTCGTATAGATTTAGGTGAAAATAAAGCAAAAGAAGAAAATGGACCATTTCCATAAGGCTTGATTCTTATGGAATCAAGCTTTTGTTCTTTACTAGAATCTATTGTAGCAGCTGCCAGATAAAGACTCAGGAATGGGTGCTGCCTTTACCATCAAAAGATCCTCTGGAGGCTGAGGAAGTGGCTCAAGCAGTAACGCGCTTGCCTGGCATGCACGGGGTGGTGGGTTTGATCCTCAGCACCACATAAAAATAAAATAAAGATGTTGTGTCCACCAAAACCTAAAAGATAAATTAAAAAAATATAAAAAAAAGATCCTCTGGTTTTTATTCCTCACTTCTTCATAAATTGCCTTAACTCTCAATTTTCTCAAGAGATTTGTTAAATTGGATTTACAATTTTTAGTCCTTAATTTAGTATATAATAAGTAAACTAAAAGTAGGCGGGAAAGGAAACATTGAAAATGGCAAAACCTATTATAATCTGATTCAATGTACAATGCTGAGAATGTGTCCTTGATTTGCCAGCAGGACAGTGCCAGTGAATCTCGCACTACAGCTGTTCAGATTATAAATAGCTATGGTCTCTACAGAACCAGACTCCTTTGCCTTTTTTTTTTTTTTTTTTTTGGTGAGACAATAGAAGTAGGGAAAAGGTTTGAGGAAATTACCTGTGCTGCTATGCCTGATTTCATGTTTCCATGAAGATTTAGGGAAGAACTTTTGCCAACCGTTAGCACAAAAAATGAAATACAACTATCAAAATTCTTCTCTTCATTTAAAAATGCAAGCAAAGAGGGCTATACTACTTTGAATTTAGAATGCATACATAATGCCAAAATTCAATTAGAAAAAGGTTCCCAAATT